>NW_003852516.1:3256108-3278037 GCF_000181295.1 Otolemur garnettii
TGTTGTTTGGCAGGCCAGAGCCAGGTTGGAACCCGCCAGCCCTGGTGTACGTGGCCAGCACCCTAGCCACTGAGCTACAGGTGCCGAGCCATGAAGAGGTTATCTCTGACTTCAGAGCCTGTTATTTTAGGAGATACCTCAGTAGAGAGCAGGGCTCTGGAGGGAGAACATTTGGGTTTAGATTTCAGCCCTTTTGATTTATTCTCTGCATATATGGAAAACTTTCTAAACTTAAAGAGTCAGAATTTCCTTGTTGTGAATATGATGATCATTGCACATACACCGTGCCCGCATGCAGTTGTTTTGTTTATTAAATTAGATCATACACACAAACACTGAACATAACAGGCTTTTTAAAAGGTGTATCCTAGGCAGAGGCAAGAGAATTGCCTAAACCCAAGAGCTGGAGGTGGCTGTGAGCTGTGATGCCACAGCACTCTACCGAGGGCATCAAAGTGAGACTCTGTCTCTAAAAAAAAAAAAGTGCATCCTCATGCACGTGTGTTCACTTAAATACCGATACATGTGTTACTAGTTTTTATTTCAAAATGGCTTTTGTTTACTCTGAGAAAAAACATGCTTATAAGGAAAAATCTGTATCACATTTAGGATGTTACGAAAGCACATGTCATATTTAGCCAAATGTATATTGAGTGCCTACTGTATGTCAGATATTTATATTCTAGCAATGCCATGAACAGAACAGAGGGTGACACCCGCCCTAATTAGAATTAGGCAATAACTGTGTAAACAGAAGATAAAGTAGCGTGGTAGTCAGTGAGGGAGTTAGGGCAGGGTGGCCAAGAAGGCTTTTAAAGAGGGAACATTTGCTGAGAAAATGACAGCCTTGCCAAAATCAGAGGGAAAGAGAATTTCAAGCACAAGGAGCAGCAAAGGTCTTTATGATGTCATTCTCTTTAATTGACTGCAGGCAGAAGACACCGCTAGAGCAAGGTCAGTGCCGTCAAACCAGGAGAGAGTGAAAGGAGAAAAGTGGAACCAGGTAAAACCAGACCTGGTAAGGTGTTGAAAGCAGCTAGGATTTTATTCTGAGATTAGATGTCCCTGTGGGGGGTGGGGGGGTTAAACCAGAGTGACTTAATTGTATTACTTCATGCGTATTTCAGATTCATAAACATGGTATAAACAATAAATGATGAATTGCATTTCTTAGTTGCATTGCTTAATAATTCCCAAACTGAGCTTGTTTATAACCAAAAGTATGATTGTTTCTGAACATTGAACAGTAAACATTGAATCCTGTGGTTTCAACATGATTTAAGAGTTGCTTACAAGGAGACAATCCTCAGACCACAGTGAAAACATTAAAATTTTTTCTCAATGGCATTAATATCTATGTAGTAATATACGGGGTGCCCATTATGGATACCCTGTATACCAGTGGTTCTCAACCTCTGCTCGTGACCCCTTTGTAACAATGAAAATACATCAGGGCGTTAGGAAGGTTGAGAACCACTGCTGTATACATTCTCCTGTTTGTAAAATAATAGCTGTTCTCTGAAATGTGTCCTTTCCCTTGGAGATGGAGGCCCTGGCTCAGCTCCTGTTGAATCGAAGCATATCTGTGGAACAAGTACTCACCAAGAGAATGTGGACACAAGTGATTCTGGTCTCTTGAGTGTTCCTTGAAGACACTGAGAAGTTTTTTCCATTCTCTTTTTCCCATATTCCCCTAGAAAACAAAGGCCAATCAATTTGTTTTCTACTGGACTATGGGGAAAAGGGGAATGGAGGAAAATAGAAAGCAAGTATTTGCCGAGCATTTTTTAACTTTCCAATATCTAGCCAGGGTCAAGAAGTTTTTTAGATGGTAGGGGGGCACTGTTTGTTTTTGAAAAATTGCTGTTCTTAATAGGAAGTCACAGGACAATTTATTTACTATACAGTAAATACTTTTCATGGAAATGCTGAATATTTCCTGGGGAGAACAAGAATATAATATTGATTCGTAGATTGTGTGCTACTATTAGGACTGAGGGGACAATGAAGAGATAGGCTGGAATGAATGACTCAGTTCCCTAAACTAGTAGGTGGAAGAAAGCGGCCCACCAGAGTGAAATACCTCCCTGCTTCTGTAGACCTTTGTCTTCCTTGACGTTCTATTTGATACCTGCCAGTGAACCAGAACCCTCATCAGCCACACCTCAAGACCGCTTCCCACTCTGCCAATCTCCCTTCCTCCCGCAGAACCCACTGCCTCCCTTTCCTGCCCTGGAGAGCTGGGGTTGGAGAAGGACAAGAGCAAAGGCTTCAGTGATCTTTTTTCCTGAAGGATTTTCTTTTTTCCCCACTCGGTTATTAGATTCATCAAATGGTTTTGGGGTGCCCTGGGGATCAGATGCATCCTTTCTGCACATCTTTCTCCTGCTGTCAGTGGAACCCCAGCTATCCTGGACATGGAACAAATCATTAAATCTGACTGGCAAGTTTCCGAGGATGGCAGGGGTGATAGAAGTCCGGTCAAGTTTCTGGGGTATGTACCCTAAGACTAATGCAGGAGGTCAGGGAGTGAGGACCGGCGAACTAGGAAAACCCAGGTGGGTGTTCTTCTGAAGAAAGAGCTACTCGTATCAGGAAAACCAGTGCAGGGTCAGATGGCCAATAAGGGCACCGAGGAAGCAGCTGGAAATTTAGGAACAAAATGAAGTCATTTTTCCTAAGAATCTAAACATCTGATACCTACAGGCAGTTGATCTTATGTGTGTTAAATGCAATCCTGTTTTTAAAGTACATGTGTTTAATTCACTTTAATCCAGGATCTGACTTCCAAAATGCTTACCTTCTATGGCACTGTCAGATCAGTTCTCTAGAGTACCACTAGATGGCGGTGTCTAATTAAAGTTGTAACTGAAGGCTCTATCAGGACCTCAGGTTTCCTACTGATCCTACTGATACATATGTAACCATGGTATGTGCGTGCGTGCGTGCGTGCGTGTGCGTATGTACATATGTATGTATGTTTCTCTGTGTGTATAGTGTTTGTTGTGAGTGCACACACTGATGGAGGTGGGTGGGTCATACAGCTTCAACAAATTTTAACAAGGGTCATCATTCTGACCATTCTCAGAGTGATTCGCTCTGAGTTCCATTTTCTTTGACGTCTTTTCTTTTCAATAAAAGTTGTATGACCATTCTGAAGGTTGTATTTCCTTTGGCTGCTCAAGACAAGTTTTAGGCTTTCTGGTCAAAACCGTATAGATGGACTTGACCATGGGGTACCAGGCAAATGTGGATCGGAATCTGTGTGACCTTAAGCTAGTTACTTAACCTCTCTGGGTTTGGCTTCCTCATTAGTAAAATGAAAATACCGCAGCTAACTTTAATTAGATGATTTGGGAATGCAATACACGTGTGAAGCATTTGAAGCTAAATGGCAGCTGTTAGGGTGTCTGTCCTCTTCAGTGTGAAATCTACCAAGGTGTTACTAACAAGTAATCGAACTGTAATTTAGAATGCTCCTCCTGTCCCGCCCTCATTTCACCTGAGACTTTGTAATCTCCATTTGTTTCTCAGGAGCCACCTCTGGTTTTCTGTGGAAGAGTTTCCTGATCCCATAATCAAATTAAATCCTACTGGCAAGTTTCAGAGGATGGTGGAGCGGACAGAAGTCAGCTTAAGTTTCCGGGCTGTGTCCCCTAAGACAATGCAGGAGGATCTGTGAGCTGTCAGAACCCGGGGGATATTCTCTCACTTGATGGACGTGCTATTCGTATCAGGGAAACAAGTACAGAGTCACACTGCGTTGTCCATCCCCTTTGCTCCAACCAAACTCCCTGGATTCTTCTGCTACAACTTGCTGTGTTGCATTTTACTCATCTGTACTAAAGCATCTTCCAATAGGCTGCAAGTTTCTCAAAGTTAGAAACTGCATTTAATTCACCTTTACCTTCCCAGTGTACCTCTACCTCCCTACACAGCCCGGCACACAGTAGGTTCTCAGTAAAGAATTGTCTAAATGAATGAATTTCCAGGACTGACCTCACCTTGCCCACAACTCCAATCTCATGATTCCCACAGTCCTTTCTGCATAGATTGCAAAATCAATCTGCTGTACAATTTTCCCAGAATAGTAGGAGGAACTGCTTATCTCGTCCCTTTGATTTAAGGCCAGAAGGAAAGACTTTGGGGAATATTTCCCTACTGGAAACAGTAAACCTTTTACTCTTTTTTCCTCCCTGATTTCCTTTTTCAGACACCCTCTGTCATATCAGGTTTCTCAGGATTTAAGTCACATTTCTGTGCCCACTAAAGGCTTCTGTCCAAGAAAGATGCAAACTTGGGGAGAGCCTTGTGACCTTCCTGGATAGTAGATAATTAAACTTTATATGGTGTTATTTAAATTTTAGAATGAAAATACAGGAAAGTCCAAAGTGGGCTGGAAAAAATGTCCCACTTCTCTATGAAAACCTATTTTTCTTTTTACCAAAAATAATCTAACCGATGTGTTTTAAAAGTAATAAAATATATGGAAGTTAAGTGGCATTTGGGAGACTTAAGAACAGATTGGTGACTTTTTTTTTTCTTTTTTTTTTTACTTTTCAGCTGGAAGTTGTATGTTTTACCTGATAAGATACAATCATTTGGCTAAATAAAAAAACATATTCTCCACTTTCCTGTGTTCACATAAGATCTTTAGTCACACTTTTTAAATGATTATGATGCTAATTACCTCCTATCTCATCCCAATCATGAAAGAAATCCAAATACATTATTTGGTCCAATGAGTCACCCTGCAGTGTGTCTGGGCCAACATTTATCAGTGGCTTAGAAATACTGCAAGAATTTCACAGGAGTTCTGTATGTCTAAGATATGCAAAAAAGTATTCCTTAAGGAAACCATTCTTTCATACCCTATAAATATGTGCAACTGTACCCATACTAATTTTTAAATATTGAAAAAGTAATGGGGATGAATTATCAGAAAACAGACACATAGGCCAGTGGAACAGGATAGAGAAACTAGAAATAAATCCACACATCTATAATGTATTTACCTTCAACAAAGTTAGCGAGACCATACAGTGGAGAGAGAGCAGTGTCATTAATAAATGGTGCTGGGGAAACTGGATATCCATATGCAGAAGAATGAAACCAGAACCTTACTTCTCATCAAAGATAAAAATCACATCTTGCCGGGTGTTATGGTAGGCGCCTGTAGTCCCAGCTACTTGGGAGGCTGAGGCAAAAGAATCACCTAAGCACAAGGGCTGGAGGTTGCTGTGAGCTGTGATGCCACAGCACTCTACTGAGGGCAACAAAGTGAGACTCTGTCTCTAAAAAAAAAAAATATATATATATATATATATGTATATAAATCACATCAAGATGGATTAAAAAATGAAATCTAAGACCTAAAACTACTGAAAGAAAGCAATGAGGAAATGCCTCTGGACATTGGACTGGGAAATGATTTCCTGTGTAACTCCTCCCAAGGTCAGGCAACCAAAGCAAAATTGGACAATGGGATCATATCGAGCTAAAAAGCTTCTGTGAAGCAAAGGAAACAAGCAACACAAGGAAGAAACACCCACAGAATTGTAGCAAATACCAGCAAACTACTCAGGAGTGACTCATAACTAGAATATATAAGCAGCTCTAACAACTCAATAGGGAAACAACTAAATAATCCAATTCAAAATGGGCAAAAGATCTGAATAGGCATTTCTTAAAAGAGGACCTACAAATGGCCCAGGGGTATATGGAAAAAATGCTCAGCAACATTAGTTACCAGAAAATGCATTTCAAATCTGCCATGACGTGCCATGTCACCCTAGTTAAAATGGCTTTTGTCAAAAAGGCAATAGCAAAGGCTGGTGGGGATGTGAAGAAAGGGGAACCCGCATACGTTATTGGGGGGAATGTAAATCAGTGCCTCCACGATGGAGAACAGTATGGAGCTTCCTCAAAATCCTAAAAATAAAACTACCGTATGACCAGCAATCCCACTGCTTAGGAAATACACGAGTCCAAAGGGGAGGAAATCAGAATATTGAAAAGAGATCTGCCCTCCCATATTCACTCCAGCAGCCTTCACGCCAGCCACGATTGTGACAGCCAACTGTCCATCCATGGATGAATAAAGTGGAAAAGAACTTTTAGGAGAAGTATAATAAGGCATAATATACATGTTGTCATGTAGGGATTCTTGAGCAGCTATCTTTATTTCTGCAGAGAGGGTAGAAGAGCCACAAAACCACCATCATGATCCAGTTAAGTCCAGGGATGGTTCAAACTTGAGCTGCCGATGGGGATGGATGCTCCATATTAAGCAACAATGTCACCTTCTAAAGTTGGGTTATAAATTCCAAAAGTAATTGTGAGTTCAAGTTTTTTTCGGGGGGGGGGCCATCACCATTACCCACATGTGGACCAGCACATTCTAATTTTAATGTATGATCACGTGTGTCAGGCCTGGAAAAGATCTTATGAGGGATCAGTTTCATCTGTCAAAGAAAGCGGGAACGTCTAGGAACATTGTCTATCTCAGGTTTCTCTGGGTCCTGTTTAATCACCTGGGCAAATGACCCTCACGAACATGGCCTTTTCCTCTCTCTCCTTCCCTTCTTTCCTTCTCCTTTTCTGATTCTCAGTGTTTTCTCCTTCCCTGGATCTTATGAGTTCAGGTTATTAGTACGTAGCTGTGTCGGAAAGGCAACACATTCCATACAAGTTTGCTCTCATCGATATTATTCCAAATTGTATTTATCCATAGCATATAAAATTTGGAAATTTGGTACAACTTAACTAAAAGAATCCAAAAAATAGACTTAATAATTGCTAGTCTGGTCTGGCTTCCTGGAGCATGTCCTCCTTTCCCCCAGGTTCCAACCACCTGGTGTTTATACACCATTCACAAGTTTGGGACCATATACCATTAACGTCCATGTAATAAAAGTGAGTTACATTAAACACACTCAACCAAATTAAAAGAATAATTTAACTGGAAAATATCCTTGAATAAACATGGGGCGGTATGCATTTTGTAATTACCCATTAATGAAACTATTTGAGATTTGCCTAATATCAATTATCTGTAGGCAGGTTAATAACAGAAATGTTATTAACATTGTGGCAGGTCAACCAAAACCCAAGGGAGTCAGAACAGAAGAAATCAGCTTGGGGACTCAGGTTTACACACGCTTTTCCAAAGCAAATTAACCGAAATCAATTTCAAAGTATAACATCTTGATTGAAGGGAATGATTTTAAAAGCCTACAAACTTGACTCAATTAAAAATTTAATAAAAAGATCTACTTTTGCATGAAAATGTAAACATCTCTATTGGAGTCCGCCTGTTCTTTGCCTTGGTCCCCCAGAGACGTAGACATTCTTGGGTTGCTTTCAAACTCAGGCCTCCGCAGTTACATTTCCTAAAAGTTATCATTAGCCAAGAAATAAGAATGTGCAAATCCACTTTGTACAATATCAATGTTATAGATTATAGAGATTGCCAATAACACGAACATCTTGCTGCAATCATCTTGGATGATAAAGATCATACCCTTTTAACTTTTTATAGAAGTCATTCCAATTACAATTATTTAGAGGTTAATGGATAATCTGGCATTAAGAAATGGCAATAAATCAAACATAATTTTATTATTACGTTTCATTGAGGTTCGCGATGTGATTCATCACTGACACGTATGGAGCATTCTTAACATAGCAAATCGAAACTTCATACTACTGAATAATTATTTGACGTTAACAACAAACAGATTATATTCAGATATGGTGCAATTTTGGTTGCATGTGATACTCATTAGTGCTTGGCTGGTTGCATCTATCATTTTTCCAATTTTATTTAACTAAAAATTGTACTGAATTTCATTTAGTGAGCAAGATGAGCTCTCCTTTTATTATCAAAGTTTCCAGTGAATAATAAACAAAATTGGTGATGTAATTTTAAAAATATCTCTATTGCCTGGCAATGAGAAAGAACACGCAGCAAGTTAAGTATCAACAGAGGTACATTGCATAAAATTATCACAATGTCTTTCTTTTGTGAATTATAAATGGATTACTCTTCTTCATAAAAGGTATTCATGCCATTTCTACACATCTGGATCCAGGAATGTCACTTTTTATCATGTTTATACTATGGAATATTAATGAGATGCTATTGGATACACATATTAAATAATTATATTAAGAAAATCATTCATAACAATTAAAAGATTTTCAACACATTTAATATTTAAGCATTTTCATTGCTGTCCCTACATACATTGCATAATCTCGATCTTAAGAAAACTTAAATGGAATATGCAAAGCTATGAGGGTTAGAAAGACTTTTGGAGTTGTTTGTTCTTTTTTGGTTGATTTGCTTGAGTTCTTTGTAGATTTTGATGATTAGCCCTTCGTCAAATATGTAGCATGCAAATATATTTTCCCAATTTCAAGGCTGTCGCTTTGTTTTGTTTATTGTGTCCTCAGCAGTGCAGGAACTTTTTCATTTGAGCGGGTCCCATTTATTTATTTTTGTTGTTGCTGCAATTGCCTTGGGGTCTTCTTCCTAAGTTCTTTCCCAAGGCTGATATCACTGAAAGTTTTTCCCTCACTTTCTTCTACAGGTTTATGGTTCTGTGCCTTTTACTCTGAAATAAATATAAAATTTAAAAAAGAAAGACCTTTGGAGAAATTCTTAGTCCCCACTTACGGAGCTTCAGTATCTAATCTAAAATGAGGATTATGATACTTGCTGTCAAAGAGATTTTTTGAAAGAAATGGTACAACTATATTCCTAGATTAGAAACGTAACAGGTGCTCAAAAAATTGAATCATCTTCCTTGCCTTTGTGTATTTCTTCCAAAAAAATTGATGACAACTTGCTGTTTGCCAAACTCCTGATGGTTCTAGGTCTTCACAAAGGACGGCCACAGTGCAGGAAACTTACAACTCTTGGAGAAAATCAATTCCATTTGGAATCAACACCAATATTAAAATGTGTTCGTTATTATAAAAGGGACATTTGTGCTCTTCTGTCTTTCTTCACAGATTCCTCCACGTGGCAGGATTGTGCCACCACTTCCTTCCTCTCTTCTCTGCCACCTTTGCTGCCACGTAGCTGTCCCCATTTGTCATAAACGTTCCCCACATGACGTAACTGCCATTTTCTGGTTGAATTCCTGTTTGTCATTATTCTTATTGCTTAGAACTCCACGGACTCCCCAAATGTTTCTCACCAGGGCGTCCTGGAACAAGACTGTCATCTCCGGAGTTAATTTTACTCATCGTCACATTAAGTTTTATTTTTTCAAGTGGCATCATCCGAAGACTCATGCCGCAGCTTCCAGATCTTACCACACCTGTTTCTCTTAAGTAATGTTGGCTTTACACTGCAGTTGTGCAAATGACATCTTTACCTTAATTCGGGATTACAGTACTTCTCAACACATTTCAGGCCTGAAGATTTTATCTGCAGCCTATCCTATCTAGTGTTTTTAAAATGATTTTAAATGGGCAACAATTGTAATCGTACAGAACATTCTCAACTCCCCCCCTGAATTTGAATAATGTTGAATGCTAACCATTAGGTAATCCATGCTTGCATTCATCTCCACTCATTAGAAATGAAGTTTTGAAAATATTGACATCTGGGCTTCATGCATGTGTACTGGTACCATATGGTGGATGTTATTTCCTTGTGGAATGGAAGAATTACATAGTATTTTAGGAAGGCAAATTTGGCACCCATAGCTATAAATATAAAAGAAAATGAAAAGAACAAATTGGTCAGTTAAATCCAAATCTGTACTTATTAGCTAGTGAGTAATAAATGCAAACATCTGGAATGCTGTAAGCCCTGGAACAAATTTAAATCTAATTCTTAAATACATCCTTATTTATTTTTATTAACATTAATTTTTGGCAGGACAGCGCCCATGTTTTTTGCCCATATTGCAAATTCAAAGCATTCACTTATAAGGATAATTTTATCTTCCAAACAGGTCATTTTCATTTCGTGTCCTGTAGGACAGAGTTGTTTCATAAACGTTTTTTGGGGAGAGGAGCACTGTTGTTAGTTTTTAACGGAATCAAATATAAGTATCCCTAGGGATTGAATTGACCTTCATAACATTTTTGGTAGTTTTCTTTATCCCCTTATTCATAGTATTCATATAGGAAGCTTTTGAAATATATTCACCTGAACTTTATTTGAAAAACTATGAAAAATAACTCCACTAAATTATGGCATAGGGTTGATACTAGTCGCTTCTGCTCAGCTATGCATCAGCTCAGTTCCTGGTATGACATCTGGATTTTCCTTTGGGTCACCTTACCTCCCTCCCTCTTACTCCACATGGTTGAGTGAAAACAAAACCTATTCCACACCTCTAAAAAGCGGGAACCTAAAGCTTGCCTGACCAAGGCGTTGACTTCTGTCTTTCAGCCATCAGGTATAAAGAACGACATTTGACTTTAGTTAAAGCAACGAGAATTAACTTTATCACTACCACATTTGCTAAAATAATAGAGAGAAAAAAAGAGTTTTCTGAGATTACTTGTAAATAATTAACCTAAAAGTAAAAGACTACATGCTATGGACTTAATGTCATGTCCTTCCACAATTCATACACAGAAACCTTTTTTTTAGAGACAGAGTCTCACTTTGTCGCCCTTCGTAGAGTGCTGTGGTATCACAGCTCACAGCAACCTCCAACTCCTGGGCTTAGGTGATTCTCTTGCCTTAGCCTCTTGAGTAGCTGGAACTACAGGCACCCACCACAATGCCTGGCTATTTTTTGATGCAGTTTGGCCGGGGCTGGGTTCGAACCCACCACCCTTGGGATATGGTGCCGGCGCCCTACCCACTGAGCCACAGGCACTGCCCTATACGCAGAAACCTTAATTCTCGGTGTGTTAGTAAATTTGTAAATGGGTTCTTTGGATCTCAGATTTCCCCACCACCAGAACTGTAAGAAGTACATTGTTTATTGCTTAACTGACCTAGTCTCTCTCTCTCTGTATGTGTTTGTATATACATATCAGAGATAGGGGGACACATTTCTAAAAATATTGTTTGATCATCTGAATCTTGTACTGCCTCCAGATCTATTTGTGGTCTTATCAGTTACACTGTTTTTCTCTTACACTGTTTTTAAATTGAACTTCTGCCCATTTACAACCAAAAAATATGAATTAAAACACAATGTGAATTCTCCACCACTCTCACCATCTCTCCCTGGCCCCAGCGTCACATTGGGCAAACCTGGCAGGGGCCACCAACATGCCAGTTGCCATAATAGGTCTATATATTTACTATTCCCCTTGAAAATACATTCATATCGTTAGGATATGTCAGGTTGAACGCTGATTTAACCACATTCAATGACTTACAACCACAATTGGAAACGCCTGCATTCTTGCAGGAAGGAGACAGTAGAAGCAAGTCTGTAGTGTTTCAGCTACAGCACAGGGGCCCATCTCCCGTTTTAGTAAATAGCATTTTGGAAGTATAGTAGGTCACACCCATACTGCCATGTTGTTTTAGGGTTATAATGACTGAGTGGTTCAGACAGAGATCCTCCAACCTGAAAGTCCACAGCATTTTCTACAGGGCCATTTACACAAGAGATTACAGACTCTGCTATCAGTGTACCACCAGTTAAAATCTGCACCACTGAGCTGATCAAACATGGTCTCTATAAGCCAATAAGCAGCACTTCTGGATATCTGGACCCCAGAGTCCAAAACTAGATTGAAAATGTGAGTTTTTTGTTATGTCTGTATCTGTCATATAAACACTCAGTTCCTTTGAAGGCTTGACTAGAACAAAAAGACTAAGGAAGGGAGAATTTGCTCTCTCTTGCTGACTGATCTGAGGCTGGGACGTTGGTCTTCTTTGAGCCTAGGACTTGACCTTGGACTGGAACATACCCCATCCCGTCTGGGTCTCCAGCTTGCTGACTGCAGGTATTGGGACTTTGCAGCCTCTATAATTGGATGAGCAAATTTCTTATATTCTCTCTCTCTCTCTCTCATCTGTCTATGTATCCTATTGGCTATGATTCTTGGGAGAACCCTGACTACTACGAACAGCTAAAAGAATGTCCAGTGATCTTCACTTGCAGTTTAATAATCACACCAAAATTAATCATAAAACTAAAAGGATGAACATGCTGTGCTAGTATTTCAAGTGATAAAAGAACAATAATGTGCGTTGTGGAGGAATTGAAACCAGCACATTAAATTGCCAATAATCTAAAAAATGTCCGTTTTCGTGGTGTCCAAATCTGTCACATGAACATTTAGTGCCAGCCATTTCAACCAGGTTTTACGAAACCCCAAAGCAATAACTAGATAAATAAGGAAATTTGCCTCTAGTTTGAGGTGATATGTAGAGTTATAAAACCTAGGACTTCTCACCTCTGTATGTGAGAGAAAAAAGTAACTTTCTATGATACAAAGGGATGAGGAAACTTAGATTACTGAGCGTTTTTAGCCCAGGACTTCATTCATTTGGCTTCTGTGCTTTTGCCAATAAATCTGGCTATGGTGCAAAAACACATCATGACTCTAAAACATTTTATTTCCAGGACACAACAAAGCCATAATACACTCATGAATAGATCAGAGAAGGCTGTGTCTGGTTGTTTTCCTCTGTGATTCTTCATGCTGTGGGAGAACAAAGGCCAGTTGTCTTTCATGAAATGATATTTGCTATTTCCCTTAAGGTTAATCGCCGACGGTAAAGAAATGTATCATCACTGCACGTTCCTGTCTTAACCTTGTACCTGATTGATTGCTGTGTGGCTGCGACTCAGACAAAGTAAATTCTATGTGTGGGAAACATGCATCAAGGGTATCTCAAGGTATGCATAGGGAACAGGACATGGGGGCAGTGGGAAAAGTCACTGACCTGTGCTACAAAGTCTGTGACGGTCACAAAGTTGCAGTCACATGCACAGGAAGGAATAAGGGCCACGTGCCACAGTTATATGGTGCATAACAGTTGCACCATGTGTACAACTAATTAGTCACTTAGCTAGGCAGACACAGCAAAGCAGAACCTGGTCAGACGAAGAAACCGCAGGTGTCCAATCACCGGTCCCCACTAAGATACATCAACCAAAAAAAGGGGTCCCTACACTTCCTGTGTCCCCTGCCACGCGCTGTAACAAGCATATCCTGCTACATGGTGGGACATGTTCTGTCACTTTTCCTCTGTCCTATTTTCTGTACACCTCTCTGTTTGAATCACAATAAATACCGGTTGGAAGCTGGAGTCAGGGCCGCACTGCCACACTCTGACAGCATCTGGCCCCCGAGACCTGGGCTGGACAGTTGTATTACACCAAGCATTTCACAGTCTTCTCTGCATGGAGTTCCCACAGAGATACCAAGAGGCTCTGCCAGGCAGGGGGTGGCCTTTGTTTGTTCCAAAAGGGCAACTTAAGGGAGTCTCCATCCAAAGAAAGGTCCCATGGATATTTCTCTTGGGAAATTTTCTGGGGCCATCATCTAAAGGAGAAAAAGCAAATCTCCAGGGATTGAGCCTACAGACCATCAGTCCTTAGTGTGTATGATTGTAATGGGATATTCAATATCCCCTGGGGTGGGTTTAGTTTTAGACATCCATCCCCAAAGATTCTGATTCACTGAGGTGGAAGTGTGACCTAGACATCCCCATTCCCACAAGCAAACTAAAATGATTTGCTACAGGAAGTGGGAGGCCTAAATTTGGAGAAACCCCAGCAAAAACTTTCTGACTTTCAATGTGATGATTTTTCCTGTCTGCCTATACCAGTTAGTGAAACACAAAATCTCAGTAGCGCATAACAAGAAGCATTGAGCTGGAATCAGCTGGGGGGTCTGCTGGGCAGCTCTGAATGGAAACTCTGGGTTTGTGCTTACCTCTGTGGAGAGCTGGCTGTTCTGCCCACCTGTGCTGAGCTCCGAGGACTGACTGACTCAGTCTCACTGAGTTCCCACGCTCAGGCAGACTGAGACACGCCCCATGGTGACAGTGATACAGGACGGGTGGCTCTCCACTCAGCTCAGCCAAGCTGGGCTGGAGGACCTGCTGCCTCCGCCTCTGCCTTAGCGGTGTTGGTGCAGTGGCAGCCGGCAGAGGAACCAGGGAGCTGGAGTGCAGGCAAAGGGGGAGAACCTCCCTCCCCAACTGGAGGCTCCAGTAGCCAAAGGGACTGGACAACTGCTGGGGAGACATAGGCACCTTGGTGTCTCCTTTCCTTTACACTTATGACTAAATACGGAACCCCCATTTCCTATGCCTAAATCAATTTCATGTAAGTTTCCTAGGCCTCAATTCCGTGAATGGACTGTGTCCGTTCATTAGTGCATTCATTCATTTTGTCCCAGTGGAAGGAACTATGTCCATTCATTGGTACATTCATTCACCTTCCCCCAGGGAAGAAACTATATCCAATTCATTAGTACATTCATTCACCTTCCCCCAGGGAAGAAACTATATCCGTTCATTAGTACATTCATTCACCTTGCCCCAGCGGAAAAGACTGTGTCCGTTCACTTCCTGGCCTCATATAGAAGGAACCCATGCACCTATATATATCCCTAGACGGGGAGAAAAATGGAGAGAGCTTTTCTCTCCGGACTAGGGTTTTCTTTCCCTACCAGGGACTTCAGTGTTTTTGTATTCTTTTCTGTAAATAAATTCTGTCTTGCCACTGATCTGTGGTCCACGGATTTATTCTTCAAATCACCAAGAACAAGAACCTGAAAGTCCAGTATCAATAGCAGGAAGGCAGAGGGGCACGTGGGAGCACCCCAATTTTAGGCCTACGCTCAGAACCAACTGTGCCACCCCCACTTAACTCTACAGGGCAAGACAGGTCATACACTCAAACTTAGAATTGCAGCCTCAAAAAAATGGTTTCCACCCTTTGGGGGGAGAAACTACAAAAAAGGCACAGACCCAAGGACAGGTCATTATCACAAGCAACACTTAAAAACCACTGAATAGAATATAAATGTCTAAACACAACAATTAAATAAGTGGGGTGAAGGCTATGTTAACCAGTTTGATGTAAACATTCCAAGTGGTGTATGAAATCAGCACATTGTACCCCATAAATGCAGTAATGCACACAGTTATGATTGAATTAAAAAAAGGAAACAGAAATAAAAGCAAGGAAGTGAAGATAAAAGGGAAAAAAGAAAACCTGCTGAAAATGTAAGTACTCTGGACAGAGTGAATAGTCCACCATGATTGTTACTGGAGGAACATGGCTTGTGGATATATTGATTTGAAGGCAGTTCTAGAATTTACATGCAATGGAAATAGGGCTGTATTTTCTATTCCCACAAAGATGCTTATTTAAGCTCTATCCTGTTTCTTTTTCTCCAATACTATGAACTATGTATAAACTCCTGCCCAAACTCACATGAACATAAATACAATCTTGAGAATTAATCCAATAGTGCTTCGTATCACATACGTTTGAGTTATTGGTGCTGTGCCAGAAATGCAATCACATAAATCAAATATAATTGTATCTGAATTTGAAGGGTCCCAAACAATAGTTATGATCTGTTTTAAAACCGATAATTTCCTATGTGGAAAGATTTCTTGATTGAGTGCACACTTTTGAACGCAAATATTCTGGAGTGTGAGAGGTGCTCAAGTTGAAAGCTTCTGAAAGTGTGATAAAACACATCTTTGTGTGTAAAAGAACATACGTTTTCAGAGCAGGATTTGAAATGCTAACAAAAATTATTTTAGAATTTTCTTTGAATGATGTTCATATTATGATAGATCATAAATCTAGCTCTTCTTTTCTTGCTTATTAAACCATATTATATAAAGATTTTGAACAGTAAACAATTGAACTCCTTCTACACATGTATGAATGTGGAAATAATAAAATTGGCTTTTTTTAGACGTTGAAATTGATGCATCATTCTGGTTTTTGTTTTAATTAGCATGGATTAATGAAGTTGTACATTACAGACATACCCATACCAACCTATCTTTACTTCAACAAATTATTCAAGTATTCTAAAAATTGAAGCTTCTGTATATATAATATGTAAATATTTAACAGAAATCATTTCTGACACTTAAGTAAATCAGTGCTAGAAGAGTTACTCTTTTCAAAGTAACTAGAGAGTGAAAAGATAAAGTATTAGTCTTGTGCCTGTTTTTGTCATGGGAGACCATGAAAGGCCTTACTATAATAAATAGACAACTCTTTCTTGTAAACTCACATGATCTCAGGCATTTATAAAAATAGAAATTTCTGTTGATAAATAGTCTTGACTTGGAATGCTGCAGAGACATCCTGCTGTGAATTTCTTTTTCCAAAGTCCTTACTAAATCCTAATGTTCAAGGTCAAAGGCAGAAGCTTGAGAAAGGCTATTGGGACGGGGGTCTTGAAAATAACTGTGTTCATTTTAAGAACATGTTTACTGTTAACAAGCTGAAGTGTCTAATGAGCTAATGCTCTTTTTTTGTTTGTTTATTTGTTTAAACTGGCAGGAGTTTCAATTAAAAAAATTCACTTGATATTATAGATTCAGTCACATCAAAACAAACACTGTAAGAAAGCGACTGTTAATATTTAACGGTGAATTAACTATGGTCGAGCCTTTAAACCAAAAATATCAACCGCGAACTCCTTATCCAGTGATCATCTCACTTTACATCTTATGATTTTGAAAGGCTTAAAGGTTTTGGTTGTTGTTTGGACAAGTTGCTTTTTAAATGTAAGAGCTCCAGAAGTATCTTTCTTTTAATCTTTTTATGATTCACTTAAGTTAATGTAGTGGTAGAGGATAGATTCCAGATTGGAGGGAAGAGGTTTCCAAGAAGAGGGACGTGGAAACAACAGAGATAAACTTTTCCTACAACCAGCCCTGGAGACAAAAGCAGACCTATAGCAAGAGATGCTTTTGCTGTTCACACAGGAAAGGACTAAGCTTTATGCTCTTGTGCCATCTACAACGGTACCTTAGAGGTATAACTGAAAGGGTGCACTTCCCTGCTGGTTGTTTGGCTGAGCAGTAGACGGTAAGCTCAGTAAATGGTAGGCTCAGTAAATGGTAAGCTCAGAAATGGTAAGCTCAGTAAATGGTAAGCTCAGAAATGGTAAGCTCAGTAAATGGTAAGCTCAGAAATAGTAAGCTCAGTAAATGGTAGGCTCAGTAAATGG
Organism: Otolemur garnettii; assembly: GCF_000181295.1. Taxonomy (NCBI): domain Eukaryota; kingdom Metazoa; phylum Chordata; class Mammalia; order Primates; family Galagidae; genus Otolemur; species Otolemur garnettii. The sequence continues at coordinate 3,273,266 of NW_003852516.1, forward strand.
TAGGCTCCATAAATGGTAAGCTCAGTAAATGGTAGGCTCAGTAAATGGTAAGCTCAGTAAATGGTAGGCTCCATAAATGGTAAGCTCAGTAAATGGTAGGCTCAGTAAATGGTAAGCTCAGGAAATGGTAAGCTCAGAAATGGTAAGCTCAGAAATGGTAGGCTCAGTAAATGGTAAGCTCAGAAATGGTAGGCTCAGTAAATGGTAAGCTCAGTAAATGGTAAGCTCAGAAATGGTAGGCTCAGTAAATGGTAAGCTCAGAAATGGTAAGCTCAGAAATGGTAAGCTCAGGAAATGGTAAGCTCAGAAATGGTAAGCTCAGGAAATGCTAGGCTTAGTAAATGGTAGGCTCAGTAAATGGTAAGCTCAGAAATGGTAGGTTCAGGAAATGGTAAGCTCAGGAAATGGTAGGCTTAGTAAATGGTAAGCTCAGTAAATGGTAAGCTCAGTAAATGGTAAGCTCAGAAATGGTAGGCTCAGGAAATGGTAAACTCAGAAATGGTAAGCTCAGGAAATGGTAAGCTCCATGAGGAAATGAAAGGTGCTTCTTCACTTCTTTATGTGCTGGAACCAAAACTATTCTTGCTATGTGGCTCATGCACAATAAACAATTGAATGAGCAAATTAGAAATTTTAGACCTTTTGAAAGTTCCCTGTAAAACTAATGGTTCTATTACAAAGGTAAACTTATTTAGATATGTGATATGGTTACATAATCATTAGTTTGAGACAAAGATCTAACGTATCTATGGTAGGACCTTTGGGCAACAGGGTTTACATTTAATCTGCATAATTGTGAATGTTTACTCCTCATTCTACCAAAAAATTTTATTTGAATTTTAGTGTACATAATTTTCATCAGAAGTGAGACAAGTAGAAGTTATCTTACCTATTGAGTAAGAATGTTGCCTGAAGTTCTCTACAGCTTCAACCCATACATGAATGTGAGTAATGAAATTTAATAAGCATGAACATGTCCTATAATTGGACCTCATCAAAGCAATGTTAAGCTTACACTGAATGCTGAAACTCCCAGAGGAAATTCTCATAAACATCTAGGGTAGGACAGAAGTCAACACTTCTAGAAATTCCTTTAGGTTTTTAAGCTATACCTTGAATAATAATTAGGAACCTCAAGAAAGCTATTCCCAGATGGAGCAGTATGGGTGGCCACTTTGAAATAACAGACCCTTGGAGGTTATCTCTGCCCTGCCTTCCTCAGCCCCGGGGCCAGAATATACTCGTCTTTCCCTGAACCTCCTGAATATCTTGATCTTCCACACTGGTAAGTGAACCAAGGTCCTAAAGGCTCACTAGAATTTCCCCAGGGATTCCCCCACACTTCACTTCCCATCTCCCCTTAACCCACATGGCCTAGGCCTCTCTATATACTTTTACTTATCAAAGTTAACCAAGGCTGGAAGAAGAAAACGCAGTAAAACGTCTTCCTCTGCAACCTACATGCCCATCAACTCAGGAGTGGGTTAACAAACGGTGGTAAATGTACCATGGAATACTATGCAGCCATAAAAAAGGTGGTGACTTCACATCTTTTGTATTAACTTGCATGGAGTTGAAGCACATTCTTCTTAGTAAAGTGTCACAAGAATAAAAAAGCAAGTATCCAATGTACTCAATGAAGCCAGTAGATGATCTAATTCATGCCCAAACAGGAGAAAAACTCATTTCAATTCAAGGTGGAAGGGTAGGGGAATGAGGGAGGAAGGGGAGGGGGTTCAGGGTGCTCCCACTTAATGGGCATGACCTAGAGGTATAGTATGGCACACCTTTTGGGTGAGGGATACAACTACAAGAGGGACTCCAACTAACAGATTCAAATAGAGTGACCTGATTGTGCCCTCAAGTTAACCTGAAATAGTAAGAAAGAGAGAGAGAGGAAAGGACAAGGAGGGAAGGAAGGAAGGAAGGAAGGGAGGGAGGGAGGGAGGAAGGAAGGAAGGAAGGAAGGAAGGAAGGAAGATAATCTATGTAAAAGAAGTCAGTCACAAGATATAAAGAAAAAAAAAAACAACAAAAAAGGCAGCACCTATGGCTCAGTGGATAGGGCACCAGCCCTATATACCAAAGGTGGCAAGTTCAAACCCAGCCCCTGCTAAACCGCAACCCAAAAATAGCTGGGCGTTGTGGCTGGCGACTGTGGTTCCAGCTACTTGGGAGGCTGAGGCAAGAGAATCACCTAAGCCCAGGAGCTGGAGGTTGCTGTGAGCTGTGATGCTACAGCACTCTACTGAGGGTGATAAAGTGAGACTCTGTCCCTAAAAAAAAAGAAAAAAAAAAAACTTCCTCTTGTCTCAGTTTATTCCTATGTAGCCCCAAGCCAAACACATCTGTTACCAAAATAACAACAAATAAGTAACTTAACTGAGATTTTAAAAATTCAAATGCAATATAACTCATTTTTTCAATTACTTCTCTTGTACAACTCTGGTATGATTTTTAGTCGAGAAAACTGAAACGAAGAATACTTGAATTGTTTGTCTTAATGCTGAGACAATGGTGCCCATTTTTATTCTCTTTTTTATTTGGTTCTCTCTCTCAAACAAAATGTGTACTCATTTAGACAGGGAATTCAATCCGTGGAGGAAATGCACCAGGATGCTGAGGGAGAAACGAACCAGGCCCTTGGATTAGCAAAATCCAGAAAATCTGCAGTGTGGGAAAACTGGCAAGCAAAGAAAACACACGCTCCAAATAGCTCGCAAGCTTAAGGGCCAGTCGCCGGCTGTGAAGGAACGTGGTCCTGCGGAGCCTCCCACCTTCTCTGCTTTCTAGTTCCTCAGATCAAGAAAAAAGCAGAATTGGTGAATTTTAAAACTCAAACACTGTGGGATTTTTTATAATCTGTCAATCATAATCTGAATCTATGTATTATTTAGAAAGTACAGTTTCTACAGTACATTTTACTATGTATCAGAAACTGTTCACTTCCTTTTTAAATTTTTTTATTAAATCATAGCAGTGTACACTAATACTATCATGGGGTACAGTGTACTGTTTCTGTATACAATTTGCAATACTTTCATCCAACTGGTTAACATAGCCTTCATGTCTTTTTCTTAGTTATCGTGTTAAGACATTTATATTCTACAATTAGAGTCACTCACATGTACCCTTTTAGGTAAAACATAGGTGTGATCCCACCAATCAGCCTCCCTCCACCCACCCTCCCCTTGAACCTTGCTAAGATTATAATATAAACTGAAGAAGGCTCATATTTTTCATCATCAAGATCGATTATTTTCTTCATGTTTGTTATGTTAATTCTAGAAATCCTGTTATGTTGACAAATTTTGTTGAGTTTGAATTTCTTTTAAAATTTTAAATAGTTCTACATAATTTATTCTAGACCTATCATTTATTCTATACCTATAATAAATCCTCTAAGCAAGTGTGTTTTTTTAATAAATCCTCTAAGCAAGTGTTTTTTTTTATTAAGTCAAATACACATAGATCTTGGATGCATCTGTGTGTATGTGGGGTATAATGTGCTGATTTTTTTAATACAATCTAACATGATTACATGTAACCAATCAACATGGCTTTCACCTCATTTACTTGATTACTGTGCCAAAACACCTATGTTCTACATTTCAGATTTGACTTGTACCCTTGTCACATGCTCCATAGGTGTGTTTATTACCCATCCACTTCCATCCCTATTTCCCAGAACGAAAGAAGGTGGATAGCTCAGCTGACATGACTTAGAGGAAAGAGAATCCTCAGATATCAAGACAAATCTTAGTAGAATTACTGGATTGTAAGAGGATTGGAAAGAAATTGTGTTTATCTCAAGAATTAAGTGAAAGGGATTTTGGTGAAACTTCTCTGCTCCTGATGTTTTTCCATTCTGTCAGCTGGGAATTATGTAATGCTACAGGCCCAGACTCCCAGGTCACAGACTAGTACCCCCAGGCCTGTTAAGAACTGGCCACACAGCATGGCCACCTGAGCTCTGCCTCTTGCCCCATTCACCCAAACCTTATCCCCTGTGGAAAAATTGACTTCCATGAAACCAGTCCCTGGTGCCAAAAAGGTTGGGGACTGCTGGGCTAATGTATGAAATGATGACCAAGTGCCTGGACTGTTGGTACCACTTATTAGATACAAACCCATAATCGGAAGCCCATTCTCTCATTTTTCTGGGGAGACCACACATACCCTCTTTGGCACTCTGAACTCCTGCCCTGACAAGTGGATTTTACTTGTGTTATAAATTCACAACTAGCATTTTCTTGCCCCCTTAAGTTGAATATTTGTAGCTAACGCCCTTCTATGCCATCAACTTAGAAAATCAATATGTGTGTAATCACACAGACACACACACCCCTACCTTACACTGATACGTGTCATCTGCTTTATACATTCACAGCACGTAACACACAAATAACAAAATATTCTTACAGCTCTTCTGGACTGGAAGTGAAGTTATTGTTCAATTCCATGGGTAGAAATGTTTCCTCTGAAATCTTTTCCACCATGTTAGAATCAGTTAGTGTATATTTTCAAACCAAGAACACTCTGGAAATATTGTTATATTGTGATTACTTTTACCCAATTTGGAAAAAAGAATCAGAGCCATTTGAGCCACTTGTGTGGTTAACTCTGTTTTCCAGCTATGTTCTGGTAGAAAAGCACTAATCTGTAATATATTCTGATTCTGTCTGATTCTGTAATCCTAAACACTCAATTAAACTTCTTTCGGACTCAATTTTCCTAATTGCAAAAAGAAGCTAAACATTTCATTCTCTTAC
>NW_003852516.1:3278542-3280346 GCF_000181295.1 Otolemur garnettii
TGTGCACCGAGGCCTGATGACTCATTTTTCACTGATATTTGTGTGACTTTTGGTGCACAGACACAGTTTAGCCTCTCATTCTCCTACAGAAAATACTTTATTTCTCCAGTTATTTACTATACCACATGCCATGTTCATTATTAGGACATGCCTCCATCATCTGCAGGATACATGTTAAGGGATGGAATTGCTGGGACAAAAATGTACCTCGTTCCTATATTATGGCTATTAGCAAACTGCTGGAGAAATGGATCAAGCAATTTTTATTTCTTCATCGGTGGAAAGGAATGTTGCTTTATAGTCTCGCTAGAAGTTGTTACTTGGTACTATTGAGATTTTTCTCATTTTAAGGGCTGAGATGATGCTCACGCTTTATTACTTTTATTTGCATTTTGCTGCTTCCTAGTAAGATTTAGCTTTTGTCTATTTTTTCATATGTTTATTGGCCATTCGAATTTCCTATTCTGTGAATTGCTTTTTTGTCTCTTTTTCTGCTTCTTTTTATTCTACTGGGTGCCTTTATTTTTCTTTTTGATTTTTAGCTTCAAAAAAATCTATTTAGAAAAAACTGAATTTGTTAATTTTTTGGATTGCAATTATCTTCCCCTCAACAATCCTGGTGTTTTTATATTTAATTGTCTTTTCCTGCCCAGATATTTGTAGTTTTAACATGGTCGAATTGTTAATCTATTTTCTTTAGCCATTGTGCTTTGTCTTGTTTAAATAATTTTTCTCCTCATCCCAAAATATTTAAATACTCTCTTATTCCAAATAACATACGTTTTCTCTCTCTCTCTCTCTCAACTTTTTATTCTGGGCTTGTCTGTGAGGTCAACTCTGCCACCTGTCAATTTTCTATCTATGCACAAGTCAATTCTTAGACTCATTTCTTTATCATCTATTGTCAACCTATTTGCCTGTTTCTGCTCTTGTTCAACACTGTCTTTTTAAATAAAACTTTATAAATCTTAACATGAGAAGATGTAAGTACCCACTCACCTTTCTTCTTTAAAATTTTCTTTTGGGCTTTTTGATCTTTTACAAGTATTTTTTACAATTATTCTGTCAAATGCCCATTAAATCCTATCAAAATTTCAGTTGAAATTATACTACATTTATGGGCATATTCTTTAAATGCTGATTTTCTTCAAAATCTTTTAGTAAAATATATTTTTTTTTTCTACATAGCTTCTCTGCATCTTGTGATTGACTTATTTCTAGGTACTTTATATTTTTTGTTGCTATTATGAAGGGTATATTTTGAAGTGTATACTCTTAAAAATACTTTTCAGGTTGTAGTAAATTAAATTATTTTTAGATTGCACATCTAGCACATTTGATGAGTATTTTACTTCTAAAAATGTCTGTAGATGTTTTTGACAAATACTTACTGTGTATTAGTAACAATATTTTTTTAATTATCTATTTTTTTAGTCTTTCATTTCTTTTTTACTTAAAAGGACTCTGAATATTATCTTATATTGGAGCAATATTACAGATATCCTTGGGTGAGACTGATTTCAAATGAAGTGATTTTAATAATCATTATCTGTCATGATCTTTGTAATAGGATTTGGAATACAAGCCTTAAGTTAACAAAATTCCACTCCCTTAATATTCTGAAATAAAAATTTAAAAAATAAAAACAACTTATTTTTCTTGAAAAATTAAAAAAGCTATGCATGTACCAAAAACATCTGTAACCCTTAATATTTTGAAATAGAAGTTTTAAAAAAGAAAAAATGCTATTTCTGGGCCAGGTACGGTGGCTCATGCCTATAATCTTAGCACTCTGGGAGTCCAA
>NW_003852516.1:3280618-3297685 GCF_000181295.1 Otolemur garnettii
GATTTATATTTTATTTCTAATATTTATTTGTGCATCCTCTTTCTTTCTTATAAAATCCTCTAGTCTTGAGTAATTTATTAAATTTTCAAAGAACGAACTTTGGCTTTGTTGTTTCTCTCTGTTGTAAACTTTGTTTTATATTTCATTAATTTCACGCTTTATTTTTTTCTTCTCTTTTTCTACTATCTTCAGTTCTCCCACCTTAGCTTTGTAATTTTTAATTCTTCAAAATCTCTTCAGGTCCGACCCTGCTTAGCTTCCGAGATCAGATGAGATCGGGCACGTTCAGGGTGGTATGGCTGTAGACTATCTTCAGTTCTGTTTTGTTCCTTCACATACCTTCTTGAATAGGATTTTTATACCATTTTAAGATTTTCTTTGTTTCTAATATGTGCATTTGTGGACTGTATTTTTCTAAGAGTTATTGTAGTTAATATTTTATTATTATTTAATCTTAACTATATTATGTAGATATTATTACATGATCATATTTTAGTGGTGATAAGAAAATGTACCTTTCTTTTTCTAAATGTCCTTTGGATACATGAGTTAACAATGTTATTCAAATCTTCTTCATAAATTTTAATCTGGAGTCTATTGACTATTGAGAGCTGGATATTAACATTTTTCCCATAAAGAATACATTTTCTGTGTTTTTCTTTTTGTTCCAACAATTTTTGCTCATAAATACAGTAGAATGTCCAAGCTGACCACCTTCCTACATTGGCCACCTCCTTAAATTGACCTAATTTTCATGGGCCCAACATGCACCACATGTACTTATCAATACAGCAGGCCTAGTTCCTTATGTTGACCACCTCCCACCTAAAGTCAACCTCATTTTCATAGACTGGACACACACCACATGTACATATCAGCACAGCAGGCCTAGTTCCTTATGTTGACCACCTCCCTACATTGACCACCTGAAGTCAACCTCATTTTCATAGACTGGACACACACCACATGTACATATCAGCACAGCAGGCCTAGTTCCTTATGTTGACCACTTCTGCATGTCGAACAGTTTGCTACAGTCCCTTGGGTGGTCAACTAACAGACTACAGCTACTAAATCTGTTATATGTATGATAGATACATTTTAGTTTAGAGTTTTATATCTTCTTATTGAGGTTAAACATTTTATCATTATGCTGGAAAGTTTTTAATAACCACTTTTTTTATTTTTCACTCAAGTCCATTTCTTATACTCTAATAATATAATAATTCCAGTTTTCATTTGCTAGTGTTTCCCAGGTTTCTAATTATTTTTTTGCCCTCATTCCTTCCTTCTTCAGTTTTAGATGGGTCTTGAGATTGCAGGTGGATGTTTTGCTTTCAACACAACAGTCTCTATCTCATAACTGACAAATTTAGTCCATTTATATTTATACACATAGAGATTATTGATAATTTTTTATTTATTTCTACTGTCATTGCTTCTGGTCTCTCTCTATCCTCCTTTATCTTTCCTAAATTATTTGCTGTTAAGTTTTCTTATTTCATTTTTCTCTCTTATTTAGGACTCAGATATTCTGTTTATTTTGTCTAACCCACCCCTCTTTGGCTGTAGAAGTTTGCTCACTTTATAGCCCTTAGAGATCTATCTTACTTTTCTTTATGAACTAAGCTATGCATTTAACTTTTTTAAATGTTTATTTTATCCACCACATTTAGGGTTTTTTTCCCTACATTGGAAAGACTTTTCCTCTTTATTGTTAATATTAGCAGAGATGAAAATCTGATGTATACTCTGTTTCTCATTAACTTCCTCTTCAAAAAGATCAGCTGAATAATGAGGACGATAGCTTCCACTGAGAAATGATGAAAATTTTAAATTATTGCTAAAATACTAACAGTACTAATTTTCCTTCTCCTTCTTTCTGATGTCCATACTTAGCAAACTAAGTGACATCAACAATCAACGTCAATGTAGAGTACGTCTCTAAGATATTTACTTAATCTTCTGAAGTTAGCCACAGTACCATTTGGTAGATCCAAATTTTCTATAGTCAAGAAAGATATGTCCTACATTACTATAAAAAGTTTTCAACCTCTCAATTATATTAAGTTGAAACAAAAGGAGGAATAGTTGTGTGCACTTTCTAAGGATACATTCTTAGAAACTAACATTAGATCCTAGGACATAGAGACATGGTGTTTCCTCCACTTTGTTATCACTTACCATATTCTTCTCAGCTGCCTTCGTAACAGTTTGGACAATATCCTTAAAGGATGGATTATGGTGGCAGAGACAAGGGACTACTAACGTTTCAAATTCCTCTTCCATAATTATATAATCATTTCAGGTAAGTATCTGAGCCACTAAGGGCTACATTTCCAAGTCCCCTGTCTTTTGTATGTAGATCAGATCATGTGACTGCTTCTTGCCAATAGAATGTGATAGTGATAGCGTGATAGTGAGTCCATAAAGTTTGGGTGCGATGTAAAATACTAAGAAAATTGCACACAAACTTTATGGCCACCCTGTATATCCACGTCTGGGCTGAGACAGTTAAATAGCAAAGTGTGTGAAATTTCTTACTTGCTTTCCCTTTTTAAAAACTTGATGGTGCCAGAGTTACCTTGAAACTACAAGATGGCAGGAAACGCCCTGGAATTCTGAATCATTTCTTGGAGCTGTGCCACCTAGCTCACTCTAGATTGTGATGTGAGCAAAAAGTAAAATTTTTTATATTAATTCACTGAGATTTGGGAGTTATTTATAATATCAGTTGCTTAATCTGTCTAGTTTATACCGTGAGACTCCCTATCAACAGACACATGAAACATTTAATGGAATTTTGCCTTTATGGTAAATATATATGGCAGTTTTAGTAGTAGAGATGTGTATTTAATTAAATATTTTATGTTATCACAGCTTTGTAATTTTTAATTCTTCAAAATCTCTTCAAGTTAGGTATTTGCCTATGAATATATATTTTTTCAAAAGAAGTCACGCCTGATATTAGAAGTATTTTATAATGTGTTTGAGTATCCAGGAGAGTAATTAGTTATTTGCATTAACTTTGTCCAGAGTCATCAATAAAGTGAATTAAATTATTGTTCAACTGGGTGGCAAGGAGAGCCAATTTCATTATTTTAAGTGGTACTTAAAAGGCTTTTGAGTCTTTGATAATTTATTATCTTAAGGTATTAGATGAAAAATGTGCTAGTTCTATTTTTTTTTTCTGTGACCAAAGTGAAGGACAACTGGATAAGAAGTTAGCTTTAAAATATCTAGTTCAATAACTGAAATTTTACTTCTTTGTGGCTAGATAAAAATTAACTTCACCTTTATAAAACACATCAGAATTTATTCAGTTAGCTAATGTTCTTAGTTTGCTAAGAGCTTTGAACAGGAATTATATGTACAGGGTGGCCATAAAGTTCTCATGCTATTTAAACTGGTGTGTAATTTAAAATTGCACACAGCCTTTATGACCACCCTGTATATAAAATGCAAACATACAAAACTTACTAATTATTAATAGATTTATTTTTTATTTCTGATATTTATTTGTGCCTCTGTTTTTCTTATAAACCCACCATATTTAGAATTTTATCTGATTAAGAAAAGGCAAGTTTTAAAAAGGGATCATTTAGTCCAAAAAGATATTGACATAAACTTTTCCTCAGGAAGTATCCGATATTCTACAAAAAAACAAATGAGCTTTTCTCTAGTCTTGGGTAAAGTAAAGATTCAACTTACACCACACAGTACTCAAAATGAGATTGTTTTACCTCTCTGCTAATGTTATGATTAGATTGTTTTTTCTTTTACCAAATTTGTGCTCTGTTTAACAATATCAGGATAAATCTCCATGGCACTTAATTCCATGATATTTTGCTAGTGAACCTGCCAGGATGAAACATGTGATAGTTGCTTAGAAATAATGCGTTTAATAGCAAACCAGCACAGAATCCAATTAGGATTGTTAACTTCATTTGAGTAATTATTTGTTTGTATTAATGAGAAATCTAGACGTTTCTCAGATGGGACATATTCACCTTTCACAACATGCAAGAACTTAAATTTCTGTTATCATAAAGTGGTCATATTAGGGCATGTAATATTTTTTACCATTTATTAGGTTGCTTGTATGTGCCATAAATTGTGGCAAGTGTTTCCTATGCATAAGCTTATTTAACTTTCACAGCAGTCTTTAAGTTGAAATTTTATTTCACAAGAGTCAACTGGGTACCTTTAAGGATAAATAACCCCCCCAAGTCACATGGCTAGTAAGTGGCAGAATTAAAATTTGAATATTGCTTCTGAAACTGGTACATTTTTTACAGGGACAGATTGCCTGGTTTGCCAAGCCCTTGATAAATTTCTTTTCTTTTCTTTTTTTTTTTTTTTGAGACAGAGTCTCAGTCGCCCTTGGTACAGTCCCATGGCATTACAGCTCACAGCAACCTCCAACCCCTGGGCTTAGGTGATTCTCTTGCCTCAGCCTCCCAAGTAGCTGGGACTACAGGTGCCCACCAGAATGCCCAGCTATTTTTTGTTGCAGTTTGGCCGGGCTGGATTTGAACCTGCCACACTTGGTATATGGGGCTGGCACCCTATTCACTGAGCTGCAGACGCCGCCCGATCAGTTTCTATTACAAATTGCAAGCTATGTCTTTTATCTACACAGAGCTTCAGTACTTTTTTAACTCTTTTTTTTGGACGTTTTTGGCTGGGGCTGGGTTTGAACCCTCCACCTCCAGCATATGGGGCCAGTGCCCTACCCTTTTGAGCCACAGGCACTGCCCTTAAGTACTTTTTGTAAACATATGGATCCTGTCCTAAATCAATGCAAAGGGGAAATGCCATTATTGTTACTGTTGTTGATATTTCACTAGCAGCTGGCTACAGTTTTTTGGGAAAATTAGACATTAAACTACCACAAGTAAAAATCTCCTCCTGTGGAGAAGCGTGCAAATTTTTGAGGTTGATGTGCATACTTTTCTACCTCCATGGGATGAATCATGAGTAGTCGTGTAAACCAGTTCTAGCAACCTCTTCCCCTTTGAGAAGTACTTCCAGGTAAGTCAGGTCTTCCAGGAAGACCTTCTAGAAAGCAGTTAGCTTTCTTAACATAGATGTAATTTTTTGAGATGCTACAGTCATCTCATGGGTGTGAGAATTAAGACAACCTGCTAAGGATGGCTGAGGATAGAAAGAACAGCTGAAAGGTGTTTGATAAAATTGTTTACTCTTTCACAATTCCAGTTCTCTAGTAAATAGGTCAAAAATAGTGATCCCTAATTATCTTAAATGTGCATACAACATATACAACAAAAGACGTTCCAAAGATAAAATTAAAAAGTACACACACTAGCATGTTTCCAGCTACACAATGCACATTTTATAGGCTTAGTTTTCATGACTTGTTCAATATCTCAAACAAAAAGAATTATAAACTTAAGCAAGAGTTTCCTGTGTGCATTTTGGAATATTAGGATCAAAATTTTGCAGTTATTCTTCATGCTTGGGGTTTTCCCTATGTGTCCCTGTAGGCCCTCAATAAATATAATGTAGGCTGTTTTCACACGTAAGAGCTGTGTTCTGCTTCTTGACATTCAAACAACACAATCGCCATTCATTCTTCCCTCCCCTTCCACACACAAGCTGGCCCTCTCCACCAAAGGAGATTAGATAAGCATTAAAAATGGGATGATAAGTGGATAATCAGTAGAGAGAGGGGAATTTTAAGAAATTGGGGTAAAGGATAAATATTCTTAACATGCAGTTAACTCTTTAAATCCAATATTCTTTTCAAATCATTGATCCTGTGGCTTAGTCCACAAGGCGCAGAGGGGACCACAAGGATAACAGGCTTTACTCCAAACTTTTGATACAGACAGCGTGTAATAAACCCAGGATGCCATGCGGAAAAGTGCAGATGCTTTTTCTTTCTCATGATGAAAAGCCAGAGACATGCTTATAATATTTCAGAGCTCTTTAGAATAAAGATACCATGAGATAGTGTCATTTCCAATTTCATAGGACTGAGAGAAAAGAATTTGATTTCAGACCTTCAGAAAATGTTTATTTACCAGACACAAAACCTTCTTTCAGCTTAGAGCCTTCTTTCAGGTATATAAATGACTGCACTTTCTTCTGGGTGCCTTTTGATGATAATTTTTTTTTCTTTTCTATTACATTACAAATTGCATCCTAAGATAGAAGGACAGCTGCTAACCACACAAAAAGGTTTTCCATTTTCCAGGAAAAGGGATTATTTTAATTTACCTACAAAATGGAATAACATAATTTCATTAACATCTAACTATACCTTGGCCACTAATGCTAATGGATGCAAAGCTCCTTAACCAGTGTCAAATACAGAAAAGGCTGCAGCCAGATTAAATCTCCCTAAAGAAGCAATAAGAAAAAATATATATCTAATCCATTTATATGAGGAAAAATGACCTAGGGCCGTAATGTTATTTTCTATTAAGGTAATCTGGAAAGTGGATGGAAACCAGTTAAGACAGTAATTTAATATAAACACAACACAGAACTCAGAAATGAACAAATTTATTCCCATACTGAGAATAGTTAAATGGCATCTTAAGCTTGTATTTGATCTGAGAAAATGATTTCCAAATCCTGGAATATAGTAATCGTATAAACACCACTTCAAAGGTTACCGAAAGGACCTTCCAAAACAAACATAAGGGATATGGTTCCTCTTTAGTAATTATAAAAGTGTTCAGAAAAGCCACCACCTTAGCTTCTATATTTACAGCTAAAGAAACAGACCAAGTAAGTTTTAAAAACCTATCATTCTCAAATCAAATATCTGTACATCATATAAGTAACATTTCAGATCTCAGAATAGAAAGATCTTTTTTTTTTATGGATACAGGATCTCACTTTGTCACTCTAGGTACAGTGCCATGGCGTCACAGCTCACAGTAACCTCAAACTCTTGGGCTCAAGAAAATCTCATGTCTCAGCCTCCTGAGTAGCTGGGATTACAGGCACCTGCCATAATGCCTGGCTATTTTTAGAGAAGGGATTTTGCTCTTGCTCAGGCTAGTCTTGAACTCCTGAACTCAAGCAATCCACTCACCTATACAGATTTTTAATATATTCACATTTTTGTATTATTACCTATTTACATTTAATGTCTTTTTAGCCAGAAAAATAAAATAAATGTGTTGTTCTCAGAAATTTGATGTTTAAAAAATGATTCGCACATCCATTGATAAAATGTTCTTGTTATTATTAGCTTTTTAATATTCCAGGCTCCTTCCAGATCTAATTGTTCATGCAATAGCTGTTCTCACTCAAATCAGTGTTACTTCTCTGTGCTCAGCCCAGTTTCTGCATTTGCAGCTCAGGAAAGACTAAAGAATCTGCTAAAGTAGCTGCTATAGGTAGTAGTAAACCAGACCAGAAACCATTCAAATTATAGCATAAATATCTACAACCCTGCTCTGTAGGTATTGAGATTCGACTCCCAAACGCCCACGTCTCCTAGTAATGAGTCCTTATCATGAGGCAGGTAAAGTGTTCTTTTAAGCATTTACGTACACACCATCTCAATTTGAAGATAAGTAATTGTAAAGTACATTTTAAATAGTACTTTTGGAAAGAAAATAAAAAGAGGCATGTTAAATATCCAGTTTTAACCAATTGAAAATAGCTTTCACTTGCCTTAATAATTCCATTTCATGTCTTACTAACTAAAAGTCTTCAATATCAGAATGGAAGTTTGAGTATAAGCCTTCTCCGAGTCCAGAGAATAAAGCCTCTTCCAAATCACTCTCATTTTTTGGCCAGGGCTGGGTTTCAACCCACCACCTCCGGCATATGGGGCCGGTGGTGCCCTATTCCTTTGAGCCACAGGCGCCGTCACTCTCATTCTTTAAGCTGCTGAACTGCTTGCAAAACCTGTATCCTGCTGTGCTATAGGCTTTGCTCATGATCTTGACCTCCAGAGCACCTGTGAATCTTCCCTTATGCAACATTTCTCATTCTGTGGTTTCTGGTGCCCTCAGACAACCACAGTCCAAAAATATTAAATGGAAAATTCCAGAAAGGAACAATTCATAAGTTTTAAGATGTGGGACATTCTGAGCAGTGTGATGACATCACTTGCCATCCGGCTCTGACCCACCCTGGACAGGACTTGAATCTCCCTTAGTGCAGCGTGTTCAGGTTGACAGTGCTTCCTATCCCTTTGTCCCACAGTGGCCATCTCTATCACCACATCAGCTGTTGGCCTGTCTCAGTGCTTGTGTTTAAATCACCCTTATTATATTTAACAATGGCCCCAAAGCACAAGAGTGCAGGGCTAATTTACATAGTTATCAGCAACCTGTATATAAGGAGAAAACATAGTTCGTATAGGGTTCAGCCCTATCCAGAATTTCAGATATCCACTGGGGATCTTGAAATGCATCCTCTGGGGAGATGGGAAGGGTGAGGAACTAATGTAAAAATAACAGAGAGATTTTCTTTAGTTTCCTGGGGTTAAACTCATGCTTTTACTTTTTCCTTAATTGATTTCTAGACCTTTGGAAATGAAAGAACCTCCAAGGAAGATAATACAAAGCTTTGGATGGAGAAATATCTAGTGTTGGCTGGACAGTTCGGAAGGATGCACACCTTTGCCGCACTATTTTCTGGACAATATGATGATGAATCCTAATAGATTTGACAATTTCCTTCTTTAAATCATTCAGTTTCTTAAGCATAAATGTGTTTTTGTCCCACGATTCTAATGATGCAGATATTTATATAGTAAATGTACTTTTTCCCGTACGGGATCACAACCATTCTTTCCTCCTGAGGAAAATGGAATAGGTGAAAACTTAGAGACCAGGTTGTAAGCAATTGACCTTTTGCAAAACATCGCAAAGTGCCTGATTTAGTATGATAGTGGGGATGTGGTGATGGGGGTGGGATAGAGGCAATGAATAGGAGATAAATACAAGAGGGGAAGTAAAATTAACCCATGCTGGTTTAGAAGTAACATGCAGCTCATAAACTCAATGTGATGTGCAAGTCTTTGCAATGGAAGAGAGTCTCAGATACAAAATCCAAAATGATGTTGAAAAAAGTAAATGGAAAGGAAGCAGAGGAACAAATTTAGAAACATACATACATTAGACGTAATTAAATGAGTTTCCCTTCTGCAGGGTTTTCCAAAGCCTTTAACATGTCAACGTAGGAAGACAGATTCGAAAGGAAACTGCAATATGCAGCATTTTCCAAGACTTTTGATAGTAAAACTCTATTTGTCAATTTTTGTGGCTCACTCTCAGAACTAGTATTACAAAGAGGGCCAACAAAAATAATTGTCTCGTAAAGGAATTTGCAATTGATAGGTCATTTGTAACCTACAGAGAGCAGCTTCCCAGGCGAGAGGAATAGAAGTCTTCCCACACTGGGTTAGGAATGAATGAGGAAAGAAAACAGCAAATATAGATAACTCTTACCAAACAAAGTGTTGAGATGAGGTATGGAGAAGAGTCTGGGGTAGGGAAAGGAGATACTAGAGTTATACTTAGAAGAAGTGGAGGGATATAGTATTTGGAGGTTGTTTGTTCACTTTTTTTTTAAAAAAGGAAAACGTGTTTAAAAACAGAGAAGTGAGAAGGACTATAACACAGTGTCTGCGTTTTCATTTTTTGGATATATTATTTGGAGGTTGTTTGTTCACTTTTTTTTTTTAAAGGAAAAGGTGTTTAAAAACAGAGAAGTGAGAAGGACTATAACACAGTGTCTGGGTTTTCATTTTTTGGATATATTATTTGGAGGTTGTTTGTTCACATTTTTTTAAAAAAAAGGAAAAGATGTGTTTGCACACAGAGAAGTTAGAAGGACTGTAACACAGTGCCCAGGTACTATGTATGAGGGCAAAGAACTTCCTTGTGTGTGATAATGCCATTTCTCTCAATGTGTTTGAAGTTTATTTTGACAATAATTTCTCCTGGAATTTACACTTCACCTTGACATGGTGAGTTGCTTAGTATGGATGACTTTTTTCAACATCAAGCATTTCACAAATGTGTCCCTTGGATTTTTAAAAGCTTTCTTGGATAAAAGAAAGATGGAATTTTGACTCAGATTCTATGCCCTAGTCTTCATCCAATAGTTGCACATATGTTTTACCATAATTTATTGTCTGCTGCACAATAAATGTAGATCACAACTACTATGATGACTGTTATGATTTCATAAGTAATTGAAAGTCATTTCAGGTTTATATTAAAAGTAATCCCATGCTGATATTTTTAAAAAATAACGTAGAGAAGGACCACTAAACTCCCAAGCTCTTGCTTATTTTGGGCAGGAAAGAGGTTGGTGGATTACTTATAATTATCCTACAGTTTGAAAAGAGCAAAACACAAATATGAACTCACCTGATGATTTTATTCTCTATTTCAGTTTACATAAAATAATTAAATTTTTTTGTTTATAATTTTTTTTTGAGTGTGATACTTCTTGAAGCAATCTCTAGAATGAAGACCAGGCTTCTTCCTGCAAGTCTCACAGTAGAAAATGGTTTCTCTCCTTCCACCTTTTCCATTTCTTCTGCTGCCAACCATGCAATCCTTTGTTGGTTTTTTTCATTTTGCATTATAAAATGCATCATCTCATTTAGCCTTTCCTTGTGTCAGAAGATGATGGTCTTCCCTCTCTATTGAATTTCTGTTCCTCACATGGCTCACAGCTGACTGATGAGATTTCTCCTATTAAGAAAGGTGTGTCTGCACTTTCTCTCCACTCTCCTTCTTATGTAATGAGTAAAGGATGTAGCTGTTAACAACTGCAACCGCCATCAGCCAGAAGTTGGTTCCTCCTGTAACCAGTGATCAACTGTGTTTCAGGGCCAAAGAATGTATTCTGCATTGTCACTCACCTCTTGTCATAGAATGAGAGGCCCATCGTTTTCATATCATGTTGATAGGCACATAATTAATATTCCTAAAGTGTCTCCTTTTGTCAGATCATTTGAAAAATCCTTCTGAGAAGCCGTAACAGTTCCTATTATATGTATTTTAATCTTATGCGACTCCCGAGCAAGTTGAGGGCGGACGACATAGCCTGAACTACTCGTAGATGCTTGCAAAACTTGTGCCAAATGAATCACCATTCAAGACACAAAAGGAAAATCAGAACAATAAGATTTTCTGTTGATATCCTACCATAATAGGGGATATGAGAAAACACAACCATTTTTGGATCATATAGGCAAAAAATAAAATAAAATAAAACACAAGGGAAAAAATGTGTGGGACATCTCCCAACGCAGGAGCAGAATAGGAAAATCATGATGTCAGACCCTCTGACCTAGTTTCTTTGTGTATAACTTAGAAATGAGGAACTTAAATCATTTCACCAGCTCTGCTGCAGCTACATATGTCAAATATTTATTTCACCGTTACTCAGTCATTAGCTGTTACACCAAGCCCCGTAAATGCCTTTGTACAGCTTGGCTCCTACTTTGTGCCTCAATTTTTTTGGAATACAACAAATAATAGTAATGCCTATCAAGGTAAAGAGCTCACAAGCCTGCTTCAATGAGTATGGCAACAAGAAAGTTCTAATTGGTTATTTCTCCAGCTAAATATGCTGTTATAAATATTCTGGATGTCTCCCTGACATACAGGGTGGACATAAAGTTTGGATGCAATTTAAATAGCAAAAGGTGCACATGAACTTTATGTCCGCCCTGTATAAATATGATAAAATGTGGATAGAAGGATGGATCAATCAATATATAGGTACGAGTAAATAGAGACGGTTCTTGCTAAAATCCTAGCAGTACACAGTAAAATATCTGGACACTGTTGTGAAACAGTCAGGACTTTGGCCCTGTTTGCTCTCCGATTGGTCTGCTGAATTTATATTTATCTAAATATGCTTGTAGATTAATTTATGTTTACTTTTTTAAATCAATATAAAGGAATATCTAAACATTCCAAACACTGAAACTATCCCAATCCTACACACACACGCCCCCTGCATTTGAACACAACAGCTGCCACATCACTTCCTGTATATTGACCTATGACCTATCTTAA
Source organism: Otolemur garnettii (assembly GCF_000181295.1). NCBI lineage: Eukaryota > Metazoa > Chordata > Mammalia > Primates > Galagidae > Otolemur > Otolemur garnettii. The sequence continues at coordinate 3,292,654 of NW_003852516.1, forward strand.
CCTTTAAAATCTGAACAAACTGATAAAGTTTTGGGGAAAATGAGAGTTGTGTGTTTGTTGTAATTTGTCGCACCTTCTCTTGCATTGTCTGTAAATAACCTTCAGTTTTAACTAGGGATAGAATTGGAAAGTTGCATCTTGCCTTCATCTGCAGCAAAGATGTTTTTTATGTGTGTCGCTTCACAAAATTGATACCTAATTTTTAGTCTTAGAGCTTTTTTTTTCTTTCTGAGACAGAGTCTCATTATGTCACCCTCAGGTAGAGTGCTGTGGCGTCACAACTCACAGCAACCTCCAACCCTTGGGCTTACGTGATTCTCTTGCCTCAGCCTCCCAAGTCGCTGGGACTACAGGTGCCCGCTGCAACACCTGGCTATTTGGGGGTGCAATTGTCATCATTGCTTAGCAGTCCCAGGTAAGGTTCAAACCCACCAGCCTTGGTATATGTGGCTGGCACCCTAACCACTGAGCTATGGGCGCTGAGCCAGTCTTAAAGCTTTTAATATAGTTGTAGATACTTCACTGAGATGAATAAGGAGGTTAAGTGTTGGTTGTGAAAGGGATATTAATTAAGACCTATGGAAAATTAGCGCTTTAGAAAAGCTTTGAACATGTTAAGAAAAACAGAGGTGCTTATTCGGAGCTTTCAGAACCTTCTTAGAGATTATTTGAGGAATAATTTGAGGAAACTGATTCTTTTGTAAATAATATTTTCTTATAATACAATGATTGGGCCAATTGGAAGGGTATAAAAGGAGATTGAGGAAAATATTGCCCAGTTCAGTGCAGCCCAGGCTGGTAAGAGATTGAGCATGGAGAATATGAGGGTACTTCAAGTTCTAGTATTTTAAAAAGCTTATGCTGATTTTCACAGTCACATAAACCATTATCAGTATAGACTGATACTTTATTTATTCCATTAACTTATATTTGTTAGAATAGTCCATAAAACAGCAAAGAATAGCAAAGCTTCATCACCTACCCATTTGAAAAATACTTCTTGAATGCTCACTCTTTGCAAAGCTCTATTCTGGATGCTAAGATGCATCAGCAAAAAGAAAGTTTTCTTTCCTATGGAGTTTACATACTATAGGTAAGATAACTAAACAAGTACACGAACACCTATATACCTAAATGCTATAAAAAATATAGCATAGTAAGGAGGGCAGGAGGGATGGTACACTTGCTGTTTCTAATACATAGTCAAGAAAGATCTCGCAGTTGAGCTGACATTTGAGCAGAGATCTAAATGCCTTGAGAAAATCTACCTGCAGAAGACTGTTCTGGGAGAGTAATCAGCAGGCTCAAGTTCCTGAGGCAGGAATGCCTTTGCCATCCCCCAGGAGAGCAGGAAGGACTGTGTGCCTACAGGGCAGGGAGTGAAGGGGTAAGTGGATGGAGAAATGGTAAGCCCTAAATAAGGTTAAAGAGCCGGGGTGAGGACCCAGGCTGTTGTAGGCCATGATAAAGAACTGGTCTTTGATTCCGAATTAGGTTCTTAGGGGATTTTGCAAGATCAAGTTTAGAGTGGATGTTATTGGAGGATCAGAAGAAGGACATGAGCTGATTCGTGTCTTAATAGGATCAGCCAGGCTGAGGTTTACAGAATGGGCCACAGGGCATCCGTGAGGAGGAAGAGGAGAGTCCAGTCAGGAAGGTCTCTCAGGTAAGGTAGCAGTGGTCACAGTGGCGAGAAGCAGTGAGATTCCAGATATATATAAATACTTCAAACACATTGACAGAACTGGAGGAGGAAAGTGTCAAGAAGAGTTAGGAAAACTGTATAAAGGGAAAAAAAACATTATTCCTGGGCAAAGTAACTTTAAGACAGAAATCAAATATGACTTGTAGTACAGAAATGAGATGCAGGAATTTGTAAACAATTTGGCAGAAAATACGATGCATGAACAACTATAATATAAAGAAATAGGTTAAGGTAACAGTGCTGAGTTGAATGAGGTGGCTGCAGGATTGGTGACTTCTGCCCTCATCAGTAAAATTTTCAAGGCAGAGACAGCACATATCCATCCACACACATTCTTTTATCCTTCCCTGTATCTCAGATAGGAGAACTTTTTTCTGATTTTCATCTCAATAGGGGGAAACATTAAGAGAAATAAAGGCACAATAGAAAAACTTCAAAGAAATGCAAGATAAATCCTGTTTTGAGGTAATCCCTATTTCAAAATTTCCTTCGTACCACAAACTTCAGTGAAATATACTGAGGCATGCATACGCCCACAGCTGATTGTAAGGACCAAACGGGGGTCAACAAATGGAGAATGGTTTCATTGTCTGCGATAGCATTCTCTGATTGGAAATAGTCTCTTGAGAATTCATTACTGAAGACAAGTCCCACCCCTTGAAACTGCTGCCACTCTGACACTCATGATTATCAGACAAGACCTTGCCAGGGAGTTCACAGTTCTACTCAGCTTTCGACCAGCACGTGTGATTAACCAGGTAAAACTCCCTTTCTCCTCCTTTCGCATTGGTTATAATATTGCATCCAACAATATGTGCTACTGTATGTATTCTTATGTGAAAGGTTTGCCTGTTAAATTCTTTCTAAAAATAGGGTCATCATATTTTATTCATGAAATGAAGTTCTGTAAGTAGAGAGAAATGTCTGTGATTAAATAGATGGGAAGAACTTGAGATGCTCACTGTCACCGTCTGACATTGATTGAAACTATGTTCGTCTAAAATGTGCAATGCTTTCTCATGGAAATTTGAAATCGTAACGATAATGAATCACTGTAATGCTCAGTCACTGTACTGTTTGGAAAGATAGTTTCTGTTGCATTGTTCAAAGCAGAAATATTTGTTAAATTTAAAGCAGATGATACTATGCGGGGTTTGCATGTATATTTTCGTTTCCATCTTCATTATTTTATTGAATTCTTAAGTAGAGATAGCTAAGGTTATCACTGCGTTTTGAAGGAACAGTTACGTTGATTATAAAATAATTTTGTTCTTTTTATCATAAACTGCATAGAATTTGATTAAACTCTATGAAGGAAATCATTTACCTTTTCTGACAATTAACTAATGTACCACATAGATTCAAGTAATCCCAGAGAAACAAATTACCAAGGTTAGATTGTCTAAAGGGGTAGCTTTTTTAAAAGTCAGAGCTGCTTAGTCAAGGTTACAAATGAAATGATCTGTTGCCTTCCAAGTCTGAGAGTTAATTGAATGAACAGACAGTATGTTTTTCCTTACAACAACCTATAACACTAATGGAGAAGCTAAATTTTTTTCCCTAAAGTGATTGCACAGTCATCCCTAATTTAAAATCACTTGCGTTTACTTACTTGTTTTCAGACAGGGCAAAGGTCTTGAACATTTATACTGGGGCAGACTTAACTTGTCAATATGTCGTAGAGTGCAGAGACCTTGCAGGATAAGTAATTAAAATTTACCATGCATCTTTTTTTAATGTTATGTTGAATGCATTATCTGTCAAGAGTTTGCGAGGAAGAAACTATCACTACAAATTAATCCTGGAAAACCCTAATTAGATAGATTTTTTGCATCTCTGTTGATGTAATAACTTCACTTCTGTTTTTATATCAAGTGGGAAATTCTAAATAAAATGTTAAAATAAAAACTTAGTGATTCTCACTAATCAAACTCTGTCTACATCAGTGAATGATATATAAAAATTACTATGTTAATATTACCAAGACTGATAATGGATGACAATATTAATATAATGTATATTATATTATATGCATAATATATTCAGAATAAATGTGGTGTTAATCATATGTTAATCATAATGAATGATGTATGTCTAATATCCACAATTGAGGTCAGAAACATTACCTAGAAATGGTTGACAGTGATCAGGAATCAATTCCAAGTTAGGAATAGTCTGCATGATTTTAGTGTTTTTTTTAATGTCAGACAATTTAAAGAACAAGGTAATTTTCTAAATTTTATTAAACAAAGCTACAAACTCTTTTAACAATTTAATTTAGTCATTCTTAGATTTCATTATCTTAAAATTTGTATGTTCATGTTCTGTTACATTAATAGCTGTTTTGTCTAAGGTATTAGTACTAAAAACCTCAAGAAATTTTATTTGGGGGCATCTTAAAATTAGCAAAAAGAATTGTCCCTTAAACTCCAATTATATTATTAGCTCATGTGTAAAATGAGCTGATGACAAATAGAAGAATATTCTCCACAGATGCTTTTATTTAAATAATTTTTTTTTGCAGTTTTTGGCCAGGGCTGGGTTTGAACCGGCTGCCTCTAGTATATGGTGCCAGCGACCTACTCCTTTGAGCCACAGGCGCCACCCTATTTAAACAAATTTTTTAAGTAAAGGAGAATTCAAAGTCTTTCCGTGGAAACACTGGCAGAATTGGAAAATACAAAAAGCTAAATATCTGGGAGAAAGTAGATGTTGAAAAGTTAAATTTATTTCATTTTTATTTGTTTGTTTAGAAGCTTGAAAAAAATCTTTATTCTTGCCATAAGGTTTTTAAATAATATCTGATGAATTCTGAATATATACAAAAATGTATAGGAGGAGTGTGACTCAGAATTAACAATCAACATAAACTGCCACTTTTGCTTCATACATAGCCCCTTTGTCCTAATTTCCATATTTTTGAAGTAAATTTTAGACATCATATCATTTCATTACTAAATATTTTAGCATTAATCTAAAGAAAGTAAACTCTCTTCCTTTAGACACTGCAATAACATGATCATGGTTTAAAAAATAAATGTCCTTAATTTTATCAAGAAAATAGAAAATGTCTAACTATCCTGTAATTTCCAATACGCTTTTTTTCTTACATATATTTAAATCAGAATCCAGGGCTCGGTGCCTGTGGCTCAAGCAGCTAAGGCTCCAGCCACATACACCTGAGCTGGGGGTTCGAATCCAGCCCGGGCCCACCAAACAACAATGACGGCTACAACCAAAAAATAGCCAGGCGTTGTGGCAGGTGCCTCTAGTCCCAGCTACTTGGGAGGTGGAGGCAGGAGACTTGCTTGAGCCCAGGAGTTGGAG
>NW_003852516.1:3298828-3306749 GCF_000181295.1 Otolemur garnettii
AAAAAAAAAAAAAAAAATTGGCATTATTTATGGTATCAAATGGACAGAATATTTTAAATTATAGTTTTCTCAGAAAGGAACTGTACAATAAAGTGAAAGATAGCATCTACTTAATAGAAGATGGGAATGTGAGCTCAAAAGCTAATCAGAAATTGGATTATGGGAACTAAAATATGAGGAACCAGACTTAGAGAAAAGCTGGGTTATTATTGGTAACAATATTAAAGGGGTCTTCAGGACGGCTTTAACTGGAAGAAAGTAGGCACCCATGTTAGAAAGGTTATGAGACCCAAAGTAAATGAATAAGCATTTGTTAGGAAGTACGTAATCGGCAAAAAATGAATTATAAATTATTTGGGGGAAATTCTGTACAATGACTATTCCATAGAGGATGAGTATACTCCATTTGGAGTGGTTGTTCAATGATTTTAAATTGTAAACAGGCAAATGTATGCAAGAAAAGTCCCTGATCAGTTAATGCTTATCAATGTATATGATACGAAAATAAAATGAATGAGAAAGGATGTCATGGCAATCCCTGTTTTATGCTAAAAGAAGTTTACTGTAAATGAAAAAGAGCTCTTCAATTATCTAAGATTCGTAAAGGCCTCAAAAAAAAAGTCTACCTTAGAAACCAAATAGTCATGTACAGGAGTGCTATGGTAGACTTTTATGTTGCCACTGTTCCTTTATTTAAACTATGCCTGTTCTATACTCTAATTTGGGTGAAGATGATGACTGTGTGAGAGTTGTGCAAATAATTGAAAAGAAATACAAAATTTCTTTGTTGTCATCTTAATTTAAAGTTCTCTTAGACACTCTTCAGTTGCAGGTAATTTTCTGGGGTTCAAATAACGTAAATCACGGTGTGTTTCTTTTCATGGAAATAACTAAAATAACAACCTCACGGAACCATTTTATGACTTTGGGTTTGGATCTCCCTTAGGAATTCCTTATTGGGTTTCTTCTTATTTGAAGTTCCAGTCATTAAACTCTTTACAGTCCACGCCTTGGAGAGTTTATAAATTAAAGAAAAGGCCGTCAGAGCAACAGGTATGCTTTTCCATGTTGCATTTATTTCAGTAAAGTTCCACAAATAAATGTGATTACAGTACAACTTCCGTAAGTTGCCCACCCAAGTAATTGTAACACACTGGTCGACACACAGAGAAACCAGGCCTCCTGTACTGATAGGCACTTGTGGTGCATGTCCATTCTATGAAAATTAGGTCAAATTAAAGAGGTGGTCAGTGTAGGGAGGTCGTCAACTATGGAAGTTCTACTGCATGTAGAATTACATAATTTTGGGCCCCTTATAGTCAGAATTTTTGATATGACTTATGAAAGAAGGGAACCATATTTTCCACTGCCTTCTAACAACCAGAGAAGGTTTAGGCTTTTCGACATAACTTCCATTTATGTTAATTTCTCCAGTTAATGAATGTTAAGTACTGTTAGCGTCTCTGATTTCAGCTAAGGCTCACTGGATAACAGTGAATATTATGAAGATGCTAAACATGAATCAGACTGTCCACCAGATCCGTACCTCATACAAATGGAAACATAAATAGTAAGTTTGAGATTTTTTTTCCCTTCTCAACTGTATATTTCAGTCATTACATAACATTTTTTAATAACGTTTTCCCTTTTTTAAGAACTGCTTTGGCAATTCAAGGAAGTTCGTGTTTCCTTTTTTAGAAATGGCTTGTCAATTTCCACCAAGAAAAGGAGGATTTAGGGGTACTAAATTTTACAAATTTAGATAGAGTTGAAATCATTACAATATTGAGTCTTCCAATCCATTTACATGGTGTACATATATATATATATATATATATATACACACACACACACATTTATTTAGATGTTTTTATAATTGGTGTCTCAATGTTTCATAATTTTCTGTGTAAATGATTTCAAATTCTATAGTTTATCCACAGATTTTTATATCCTTTGTTTATTTCCCTTTCATGGCTTCTTTATAAGGCTTTGCTAATAAACATATAAAAAGAGGTTAGGACACTATCTTTTTATCAACTGGATGTTTTTCTTTTATTGGTGGGGAGATAGAGTCTCTTTCAGCTCGGTCACCAGTGGTAGAGTTCAGTGGCATCAGTCTAGCTCGCCACAACTTCAGACTCTTGGGCTCAACTGATCCTCCTGCCTCAGCCTCCCAAGTAGCTGGGACTACCTACAGGCAAGAAACAGAACTATTTTTTTATATTTTTCTATTTTTAGTAGGGACAGGGTCTTGCTCTTGCTGAGGCTGGTCTTGCACTCCCGAGCTCAAGCAATCTTCTCACCTTGTTTTTGATTGTTGAAAAATATCATCCCTATGAAGAATGTCATTACATTCATTGGAAAGGATGTGATAAAACGACCAAGCTAACACTATGAAGCTGAGATATGAAATGGCTGCTTTGAAGACTAGGGAAGAGTCCAGTGAATGGCCTTTCAGAGTGCTAGGATTAGAGGTGTGAGCCACTGCACCTGCCTGTCATCTGAAATATTTTGATGGACTACTTGTGTCTATTATCTATTTTAGGAATAAGTCAGCAGAAAATTTCCGTAGATACTGAGTTGAACAGGTTTTCTTCCTTTCTTCAAACCACTTTTAGTAATTTATTATTTTTCTATGTAATAGGATCTGAAATTATAAGATTATTGACATGAGTTTGGCATGATGATCTTCATAATTTTTTAATCCCTCCCAAGTTGTGAATGTATGTGATTTATATCTTCTAATTCCAGTTATTTTTTCTTTTCTTCCTTTTTGTCTTAGTGGCATATTTTTTATTATTTATCTTTCTATAAAAGCAGAATGGTTTTGGTTGGTAGGCTTATTTGTTTTCTAATTCACAATTTAAAATGATACTTTACTTCTGTGATAATTTACTTCTGCTACTTCTTTTGCATCATTTTTTAGGCCTTAAGTTAAATGTTTAGTAGATTAATTTTCAGTAATGTTTTGGTTATAGAAACAATTAAGGCTATTTTTCTGAGCATAATCATACACATTTTAAATGTACTATTCTACATAGAATCTCACATTTTCTTATTCACAATAATGAAAATGTTAGTTTTGCAATCATAATATTCCCCAGTGGCAAAAACATTTTAACTTGCTAGCTTTCAGAATTTTAGCTTATTCATAAAATGAAGCAAAGTTGATATGATGAGAGATGCCCAAGGGAATTGACATGGGGTTTATAGGTCATATTCTAAAGCCACTACATAAACTGATTTATTGAATATTGATTATTAGAACAAAGTAAAAAAGTAAAAATACAATAATAAATTTTATATTATGTTAAAAATAGTATATGTAAATGATAATGTGTTAATCAACTTACGAAATAATCGAAATAATATAAAAAGAGATGAAAAGTATCTTGGGATAATTTTACCTTATTTTCAAGTCTATAAGCACAATAGAATACTAAAATAGTAGATCATGCTAGAAGAGAGTTTAGTGATTATTAATCAGTTACTCTTCTATGTTATTTAGCTCACAAATTATTTTTTAAATTTGTTTCCTACTTTAAACAATAAAATTGACAAGAGCCCGAGCTTTTGTCTGAGTGGCCCCAGTGGAGGTGGGTAGGGACTCACTTATTTCCTCCTTCCCTGAACCTCTGGGCATGAGGCAGCCCCAGAAAATGCTCTGATTAGCCATCTGCACACAATGCTACTCTTATATGTTTACAAAAAAGAAGTGAATTTAGAGATGATTGAATTCCCATTAAATTTTACCTCAGTTTTACACTCCTCTGAATTTTTTTATTTGACATTTTAATAATTATAATTGTATGTAAAAACTTGAAATACCCACGAAAAAATGCTAGAAAAGTAACTTCTCTATTGGATGAGAAAAATGAAATCTAAGGGAGTTTATTTAGACATAAAACAGACCATTACAAATGGCAGAGATTAGTAATCGGACTCTTAATATGGCTTTTCTTTTTCCATGTAAACTTCTTTAATTTCCAATAATTTATGCAAGTCTGCATCCACACAAAGGTGGCTAAATTTAGTTGTGTGGATCTCTTTCCTATAAATAATGAAATTTCACTCTTACATGTAGCAATTCAAATTAAAAAGAGATCAGAATGTATCTGTAAGTTATTATTTTTTTTAATGCAGTCCTTTGCTTTTTTGAAATGTGTTTTGAATAGGAACTTTCGAGAGAGAAAGCTGTTGACTTTGAATATAAATATCTATTAGATATTTTCATTCAGTATATAGAGTTCATATCATAAGATCACATTATAGCTGGTCAGTGATTCACATATTTGTGCAAATTCCATTCAAGTTTTTATTCTCCATCATGCACATGCAAGCACACACATACACACACACTACAAGGTAAAATATACTGACGTGAGTATTGTAGAGTTGTAGAGTTATTTTTTGTTTTTGTTTTTTAGACAAAGTCTCACTTTATCACCCTGGGTAAAATGCCCAACAACCTCAAACTCTTGGCTCAAGTGATCCCCTTGCCTTAGCCTTGCATGTAGCTGGGATTACAGGTGCCTACCACCACACTCAGCTAATTTTCTATTTTTGGTAGAGATAGAGTCTCTCCAAAAGTCTCTCTTTTGGTAGAGATGGATTGCTCATGCTGGTCTTGAACTCCTGAGCTCAAGCAATCCACCCACCTTGGCCTCCTAGAAGTGCTCAGATTACAGTTGTAAGATACCTTGCCTGGCTAGAGTTGCTTATTTTAAATTAACTCAGAAGAGCAAATAACACAGTTATTACTATGCTGAGATGGATAGCCCAGCAATTGAGATGGTGTTTTAGAGAATTTTTTTTTTTACTAGTTTTAACAATCTATTACAACTAAGTCAACTGGCAGAAGTTGCAATCTCAACGAAGATTGGATTATTAATTAATTGCCAGAAGAAATGGTAGAAGCAGTACAGATCATTTCTTATGAAGGTCCAGTCAATTCTTATGCCAATCTTCTCATTTTGAACTATTACAAAAGTAAGCCGAAAATGTATCTATCTTTCATTTTAATGTTTTTCCAAGTTAAATATGGATCATTTGTTTGGGAATGTAAAAAACAAAACAACCAACCAACAATAACAACAAAAAAATCTAGCCCAGGCAACAGAGTGAGACTCTGTCTCAAAAATAATGATAATAGTATCAGAAAATTTGCTAAGAACTTTTCGCTTCAATATTACAAGTATAATTTCATTAACTATATAACGAGTAAAAATTCAAGGACACATAAAAATAAAAACAGCTAATTTTTTTTTTTTATCCTCCCTGGGTATTTTTGTAAGGAAAAAGATGGCCCCTGAATTTCAATCTATTCTTCAAGCAAAAGAAGATTGAAAAAAAAGAGGGTATGTCTACATCACAAGAATGTAGGGTTCAGAATTCAGAAAGCATTCTTCTGATACACACCCCAGACATTTAACATTTCATAGAATGATTTTATGGTTCTGAAATAATTACTTCTCTCAAGATTTACATTACTAAGACATTAGCTCTGACAAGTGCTTGATAAGAATTTCTTGAGCTTCAACTTCTTAGCACAACTATGATTTGTGTAAAGTGTTAGATGTGATTATTTTTAGTTCCATGAAGCCACAGTATGGAAGGAGCCAGGAAGTCCTAGGAAAATTTATAAAGGAAAGATAGAACTTTCATCTGAAATACTCCCAAATCTATCTCAACATGCGTCCAGTTCTGCCCCCTTTCTAAGCTCATGTCCTCTCACTCAAAGTACAAATACTCCTTAAAAAGTCCCAATATTGCTCCTCTGCTAACCTAGAGAGTTAAAAGCATTAGCTTTTCCTTAAAAGTGTCAGTTACCTTTGAATAAAGCCCTCTAGGGATCTGAGAATCAAACTACTTGATAAGGATTGGGAAAGTTCCATACACCCCCCATGGCAGAACCTACAATAAGAGATAATCGAGGCCAAAGGCTATTTCTTCAAGGCATAGAGAGACGCAGTGTTGAGGAGCTCTGCCAAGAAAATTCACCCTTCCTTCCTTAAATTATTTTTCTAACCTACTAATTCTGGAAGACATTACAATAGTGAAATGAAGGCCATATTTTAAAGGTTCCTAATACTTTATTTTTTCTATAAAGAACAAAGTTTTGTGCTGAGGAGGCCACCCGATAATTTACTGTAAGATGTGACACAATTGAAATTAATTTAGCATTTTAACTCTCTGGACATCACATTTTCATCTCAAAAGGACCCATCCAAAGTGAATCATTTGCTGCAGGAATGTCCAAAATTATTTAATTCAGGGAATTACTAAATTCATCAGATACACTGTAGAAGACATACGTGCATGTACACATGAGATTACATGTATAAAAGGAAGAGACTTCTTAATATCCTATTTTCTCTGTATCATCTTTGTGTGATATATTTAGAAATAAAAATTGTAATGTGACAATGGGCACTAGTCATCATTTCCCACAGGATTTATTGAAAGTGTTTTATTTAGGTTGACTTTAACATTTGTGAGTCTACAGGAAAAAATAATTTACTGTTCTATTTAAAGATATTATTTAAGATACTGCCATGTAATGAACTATGAGCATTTTTTGGCATTATGTTAAAAATACACATTTTCACGATTAGTAACCTTTCTTCACTTGTTTATGATTATATATCCCCAGTAGTTACCAGCACATCTTTTACCCAGATTTCTTTAATTCAACAAGAATCAAAGCTGTGTTAAAAATTCAGTATCTGAGTCCTACATTTTTCCTTACTCTTAAAGCCGTGATGATTAAAGATATATTTCAAGATTCCAAAAGTAGAGCATTTTAATAAATTTCTTTTTATTAAAAATTTCAAATACAAAATAACTTTTGAAACACTGAAAGACATATTATTTCTGTTTATCTAATTATTATTTCCATTATGTAAAGATGCTATACTCACTGATGTTGGTATGATAGTTAATATATTTTTATAATAGAACAGTCAGGAGAATTGTCACCTGACATCTAGAACACTGCTGCCTTTCAAAAAGAATATCCTTGTGATTTTTTTTGGTGGGGGGAAAGGGAGAAGAAATACATTTAAAAGCAACTGAATGTGACTTTGATCTGGGAAGGGGGGCAAAGGGCATCCTGTCATATTTACTTTTAGTAATCTTAACGCTTGTGATTGTGCCAAAACAATGATTATAACTTCACAAGTGATCATTGCATTCAGATTCTCTGGAGGTCTACAAAGAAAAAGAGTGTGTGATTAACTATCCCCTTTTTTACATAACAAATGAAGAAGTTAATACAGAAATATAGAAAAACTAAGAGGATAAAGTAGTAATCAAAGACCGAGAGACAATGAACGATCAAATGGGAAGAAACAACCACCATCTACAAGACCCATAGAAAGGGATGGTGGAATAATTGCTAGCTTATATGCGCTTTGCATGAAATAAAAAAATAAAATAAAAGCAGCCTGAAATTAGGTCATTGCTTCTAATTTGCTTGAAAAATCCCTCTGCAACAACAGTCTCCACATTGCAAGGAAATGCTTTCATGGTGTTCAGAATACCACGTTGGAGAGACAGCAGTGGAAGACCTACAGTCACTTGGTTTAGAAGGGGAGGAAATACAAACGGCCCAAGTAGAATGGGAGTGTTAGCCGTGAAAGAGAAGATTTGTGCAGAAAATTGAAGAACTAATATTGTAAACCATGGATGTGTGAAATTCTCTCAGATTGCAAAAAAAGGCAAAGACAGGAACGTGAGGTGGGAGATTCTGATAAAATGTGAAAACAGAGAGCAGAGATAGAAGCTAGAAATGACATTGCGCCTAAATAATCAGTCAAAGCACTGGCTGTAGGAGCAACAGTGACAGAAAAGTCTCCTACACGAATACAGAGATAAGTAGGCTAAGTTGAAAGGCCTCAGGTTTGCCCTGGAAAAAAAAAAA
>NW_003852516.1:3307095-3330970 GCF_000181295.1 Otolemur garnettii
GAATGTAACTTACAAGCATGTATCTTCCTTTTTAGAAATAACTTTTCAGATCAGATTGTTTCCGTAGTATCCACTTTAAGGTACCAATTCTAAATGAGTTGGGGAGACTTTTGTTACACACTATTAGTAACCCATTAAGCTAAGTAACTTAAAACAGGGATTATTTTAGTGCAAGGAGCACGTCTATTGCTGAAGTGTCTTCATGTCCAGACTACCCAGAACTGGCAGGTTGTCGAGGCAGAGCTGTTGAATGGCGCATATTTAAACAAGCAGAAGTAACACACATCAATTCTATTCAACAGTTCACTGATCAGAGAAGACCTGAAGGATAGTCACACTCAGTATCAAGAGGGCAAAGAACCGCAATCCTACTATGGGCCCAGATGGAAAAATGGAAATATATCATGAGCAGAACCAGTGGCCACATGTTCCCAGCTGAATTGAAGCAGTTAAATTATCTGATGTTCCAAAAAGTTGGTGTACTGATAAAAAAAAAAAAAAAAAAACCTAAGAGATCCAGGCATTTTAAGCAGGGATGCCAGATCCCCTCTCCAAAACATCTCTATTTGGCCTGCAGCTAACAAAATGTAGGATTGCTTTTATTAAAAATCCAATCCAACTGGAAGCCAGAGTAGGTGGGAGTGAGGGTAATAGAGCAATGCAGATTTGGAAGAAATTAGAACAGCCTGAATACCTCAGACAATATTATCTTATGCATATACTAAAGCTAAATTCCTTAAACAGAAACAAAAGAGAAATAGCACTGGGGGTTGGAAGTATTTGGAAGAAAAAAGGGAGGAGGTTACATAAGGGTGGGATCCAGTTTTTAGAGTATGACTCAGTAAGATTTCTGGGATTAATTATAAGTAGTGGATTTAAATAGAAGAGTTGGGAAGCTAACATGGCAAAATCTGGTTAGCAGATAAATTATTGCTTAGACATTAAAAAATAATTAAAATAATTTACAAAAAATTACTAAGTCCAGAAGATTGTGCCACAAGGAAGATCTTGACTCAAGCAGTAGCACCCTCTGCTGGCCCTACTCCCAAGGACCCCCAACCAGTTCAGGGGTAGGGCTCCTTGACACTGAAGGAGGGAAATTCTCTCTGGGGGAAAATCTTGACAGCTAGCTGCATAGTTTCAACATACAGCTCCTCTTTTATCAAAAAAACATTTCAGATGAATTAAAGAGCTGAAGTTTAAAAAGGAAAGAATTTATAAAATTAAATAGAAATATATCAGTTAGTGTTTGTTAGATTTTGGATGGTTGGTAACACTTCAAGGAAAAATAAAACAATGAGTTATTATAACATAGAAAATCAAAAGAATAATAAAAATGGAAAATACATCAAAATATAAATGAAACAAATAAGAGGCAAAGTTTGATGGTGGAGAATCAAGTATTATAACAAAGAGGCTATGCTATTGGCATATGGAATGTTCTTATAGTTCAATAAAAAATTATAAGTATCCCAATAAAAAACTAGGGAAGAGGGCAAAATGCTTGAATAACAAAATTCTAAAGGAAATTTTTATACTACATATTTTAGTATACATAATATACTAAAGGAAAATTTGAAGCTCCCAGAGTATTTTGGAAGTCAAGAAAGCAAAATTCCTAAACAGTCAAATCCATTGCCCAGCCATGTCATCAGCGACTTCCCAGTGAAAACATCAGTGCCTTCCTCTCAGCAAGCAGGACATGCAGGATTAAATACCGACCATTGTCCAGTCTAAAGGAGTAGCTGTTTTCACGGCCATACTTGTCAGAATACTGATTGCAGCATGGGTGGCCACCTTCCCACTCTGCTCACTTATAAATAACCATGTTCCTGTTGGCTAGTCTACTTGGTGGGACCAAGGCGACATGTTTGTACCATAGCTGCAAAGGGGATAGGGCATGTGAGCCTTACAGCCTGTCCTGCATAAAGACAGGACTCACATTGGGAAATCACTAGAAAATATACTTAAAGATGTTGACAGACTATGAATGAAAAAATGAAAAATGTCCTTAGTATTTATACAAGATTGATACTCATCCAAATATGTATATGGAAAGATATATGCACAGAAAAAAACTTGAGAGGGAAAATCAAATAAAAACTTGTATGTATGCATGTGTGTGTATATAGATGGGCATATGTGTGTATATATACTACATATATCTGTGTGTATATGTAGGCATATGTGTGTATATATACTACATATATGTGTGTATATAAATAGGTGTATGTGTGTATATATACTACATATATGTGTTTGTGTATATACTACATATACATGTGTATGTGTATATATAGGTGTATGTGTGTATATATGCTACATATATATGTGGGTGTATATATAGGTTTATGTGCATATATATACTACGTGTGTGTGTGTGTATAGGTGTACAATGTACATATACTACATATGTGTGTGTATATATACTACATATGTGTGTGTGTATATAGGTGTATGTGTGTATATATACTACATATGTGTGTATGTATATATAAGTGTGTGTGTATATATACTACATATATATGTGTGTATATATAGGTGTATGTGTGTATATATACTACATATATGTGTGTATATACTATATATGTGTGTATATACTATATATGTGTGTATATAGGTGCATGTGTGTATATATACTACATATGTGTGTGTATATATACTATATATGTGTGTATGTATATATAGGTGTGTGTGTATGTATATATACTACATATATGTGTGTGTGTATATATATAGGTGTGTGTATATATACTACATATGTGTGTGTATATATAGGTGTATGTGTGCATATATACTACATATATGTGTGTATACACTATATATGTGTATATAGGTGCATGTGTGTATATGTACTACATGTGTATGTGTGTGTATATATACTACATATATATGTGTGTGTGTATATAGGTGTATGTGTGTACATATACTACATATATGTGTGTATGTGCATATATATATATATACACATATACATGTTGGGTTTCTTTCTCCAAAGCTTTGGTAACATTTTAAAATAATACATGTTAATTGTTGAGATTATGAAAAGAATATAGACATACAAAGAAAAAATTGAATTAATCCTATTACACAGTGTTGATACATTTGCTGTACTTTGTCATTTTTTTCCAAAACACTATAGTATATAATGCATTTGCTTTTATAATGGAGATTACAGTGTATATTTCTTTAATCCTGAGTTTTTAAATATTGTCTTTTACCATTCATGTTTTAATATTTTTAAGTTGAAAAAAATGTACATGATATCTGTTTAAAAACAAATAATTCACCCCACTTGTATAGAAAAACTTCCCTAAATCTGTGAGGGAAAAAAAAAGAGCATTCCCTATAGAACTGAGCAGAAAGGCTGAAAAAAACAATTCACAAGATAAAAAACATGCAAAGGGCTAATCAACATGAAAAAAAAAATATTCCTTAGGCTTGGTGTCCATAGTACAGTGGTTATAGTGCCAGCCATATACACCAAGCTGGAGGATTCAAACCTGCCCCAGGTCAGCTAAACAATGACAACTGCAACAAAAAATAGCTGGGTGTTGTGGTGGGCACCTGTAGTCCCAGCTACATGGGAGGCTGAGGCAAGAGAATCTCTTAAGCCCAAGAGTTTGAGGTTTCTGTGGGCTGTAATGCGGCAGCACTCTACCGAGGGTGACAAAGTGAGACTCTGTCACAAGAAAAGGGCAAATTAATGATGATTCTCAATGATGGATTCTGCAGTGCAAAACTAATTCAATAGGTGGCACCTGTGGCTCAAAGGAGTAGGACGTCAGCCCCATATGCTGGAGGTGGAGGGTTCAAACCCAGCCCTGGCCAAAAACTGCAAAAAGAAAAAAGAAAACAAAAAAAACCCAAAAACAAAAAACAAAACAACTCAACAATGAATCAACATTTACCTGAATGTCACTGTCACAGAACACCGCAGTCTTATCCATAAAGTACCTATCTCCAAGCCATAGCAAGGTCTACTGAAATTTTCCCAGAAGAAATGGAGAATCTTTACCCCTCACTATTGTAAAGCAAATGTTCCTTTAGTTCTCACAAACATTCTTAGAAAGTTTCAGTTTTGTGTTTTGTCTTGCACTTTCTATAATTGTGTGAAATACAAGCATCTTGCACTTTCTATAATTGTGTGAAATACAAGCATCTTGCACTTTCTATAATTGTGTGAAATACAAGCATCTCTATTCTATTATATCTTTAAAGACGCGTGATACATAAGTATGTCTGGGCTAAGAATGGTTAAGTTTTACAAACCAACAACAGCCTGTTGTTTAGATAGCTGAAGAGTAGCCTGATGAAGAATATGGATCATATGGTTAAAGTACAAAGAAAAACTTGGCAAGAACTGGCTTTGGTATTTGACTTCTCACTGTGTGCTAGCAACCCATGATTGTTATCAGATTCTGTTTTATGTAGAGTGGATATGGTCCAGAACTGTGAAAAATATCTTCTCTATAGGAATGTGAGGGCAACCTGACTCCATCTATCACCCATTTGACCGCCCTGGGGTAATCTGGCTTATTGGAGCGGTGACCTTCCTCTCCCTCACTTATCCCCAAACTATGTGTTTAGTCACAAAACAAAAGAACTTCCCTAAATGTACAGCAAGAAAAGCAGACATGACCTCTCTTCGTCTCCATATTTCTTGTCTAATAAATATCACATACCCATGAATCCCGAGCCTATATGTTTAGTCTTTTAGAAAACAGCTGCTGAGCTAGTCAAGTAGCCATTATTTCTGAATTGTCTCATATTGAGCCAAAAGTTCAAGGTAAATGTTACCAAGATTTTTATTTGAACTTTAATTTAATACCTTTTCCTGTCATTTTTATGGAATACACTTTAATTTTATTGCTTTATTGCCCAGTAAAATGGGGGGGGGGGGTTAATATGCTATCCCCCATGCTATATTTTTTATAGCGGAGTTAATTTATATTTAACCACCTTAGGTTGGATGAACATAGCAATTATAATATTCTGCATCCAAAGTTTTTATATTTGCCTCTGCTCTCTTTTCGTGGCTCTCAACTACTCTGGAAAAAACACATTCACCTAAAGGTCATATATCAAATTAAAAATAATGATTTCCTCCTTGTTCTGCCAAACCTTGCCTTTTCCTGGATTCTCTGGGGAATCTACCCAGGAGCCTACGGTAAATATCATGCTTCATGCCACTCTCCTTCTAATCAATTAGGCAACAAGTTTTGCCCATTTTATTTCCCTCAATCTCTTTTAATTTTTCATCTGTTTTTTATGCAACTACCGAAATACAGACCCTCAAAAGTCATCGGTTGGGCTGGGACAATGAATCCTTGGAAACTGTATTTGTAATTGGAGGAACTGGGAGTGGAACTTTAGACTGTTTGACTTTTAATACCTGGGCTCTTCACCCCCATTGTAAAATGAACCAAAACCTATATAATAAAGGTTAAGTATTTTGGATTTTGGTCTATACACAACGGGAGTGATGTTATCCAAGACATTTTGAAAGATAAACCTACAATCATAATATTGGACGCATTGGTATAAAAGCATATTGACAGGAGCCCAGGAGTTGGAGGTTGCTGTGAGCTGTGATGACATGGTACTCTCCCCAGGGCGACAGCTTGAGGCTCTGTCTCAAAAAAAAAAAAAGCATATTGACACTCAGAGTAAGAGTGAAGAAGTTATAATAGTAGTTGGAGTAGGACATGATAAGGGTCTAGGGGTGGCAGTTTCAGCAAAATAAATAAATAAATAAATACCTGAAGGAAAATGGGTGGTGCCTGTGGCTCAAAGGAGTAGGGCACCAACCCCATATGCCAGAGGTGGCGGGTTCAAACCCAGTCCCGGCCAAAAAAAAAAAAAACTGAAGGAAAATGATGAATATGAAAGTAAGGTCCTAAAAGAAAATTAAAAAACTGATTAATGCCTATTATTTTAGTTGACTAATTATAGTCAAATATCCACATGCAATAAAAGACTTCATTTTTATTTCTCAGGCAAATAGGACCTATTGGTTAAAGAACCAACATTGTCATTAACAACATTGCCCAATTTAAAATATAAATTAAATGTCAAATCATTCATCACAATCAAACGCTACTTGTACTCAAAAGGTTGGTTTTATGTTTGAAAAACACACCAATAGTTCAGATTCTATAAGTCTCTTCCAACGGAAAGAGAATCTTACACGTAATCCATGTTTCTTTTACATTTATCATTTTGTTCCACAGAGGTTTGTTTGGAAAATGTCTGTGATATGATATCCAAAAACAAAGTTCCAGATGGAGGAGGGGAAGATAGACATACATGTTCCAGCTGTTTTTAATCTCATTCTCTCTGTTTTGGTTGTGTGTTTTTTTTTTTCCTTCTTCTTCTTTTTTCTTTTTCTTTTTGGCTGTGGTCAAAATGAAAGCACACCCTTCATCACTCTCTTTAAAGGTGAGAGGTTTGCCACTCACAAAACTTTGTTTCTTCTAATAAAATTTGAATCTGTGCATGATTGCAGTGTGTATGTGCATCTATATGTGGGTATCTATATGTATGTGTGCATGTGTGTGTTTAAATAATTTCCCCAAGCAGAGCTTGCTCTTTGGGCAGAACAGCTATCTATGCATATTTCCAACTCCTTGCTAGACATATGTTGCAAAATCCTAAATTTACATAATCCTAGCACCCTAGGAGGCCACGGCAGGTGAATTTCTTGAGCTCATGAGTTTGAAACCAGCCTGACCAAGAAGGAGACCCCTTG
Organism: Otolemur garnettii; assembly: GCF_000181295.1. Classification (NCBI taxonomy): domain Eukaryota; kingdom Metazoa; phylum Chordata; class Mammalia; order Primates; family Galagidae; genus Otolemur; species Otolemur garnettii. The sequence goes on from NW_003852516.1 coordinate 3,313,847, forward strand.
TGTAAAAATAGCAGGCATTGTGGCAGGCCCCTGTAGTCCCAGCTACTTGGGAGGCTGAGGCAAGAGAATTGCTTGAGCCCAGGAGTTTGAGGTTGGTGTGATCTCTGATGCCACAGCACTCTACCAGGGTAACAAAATGAGACTGTGTTTAAAAAAAAAAATCCTAATTTTCCAAAATGCCTCCATGTCCATGTATTTATATATTGAGTTCATCAGTGAATCTTTCTTACATGTAGTAGATTTCTGATACTTTAGAGTGGTCAAAAAGACCATTTCTTATGGGAAACCACCTTCACAATCTTAATGGAGCACTACCTACAGATCTCAAACCCAGTATATGCCTATGGTGACGGAACTGCTCTGTATCTGGACTACATCAATGTCAATGTTCTTGTTGTGATACCACAGAATATAGGGTTGCAAGATGTTACCACTGAGAGGAACTAGGTAAGGGACCACAGGATTTTTTTTGTACGATGTCTTACAATGGCATGTGAATCTATAATGATCTCAAAATAACATGTCTAATTAAAAAAAAAAATTTATTCAGTTATTACTCTTTTCCCAAATGTTGTTTACTTTCGTAACTGCCTGTGACACTGCTGTATTAATGACATCATACTCCTCCCTCCTCCCATCACCATCATTCAGTCAAGGCCTGCTGCTTTACTTCCTGTTTCTAGAAACTTGCCTGTACTTCACCCAATTTTTTTAACATATTCATTCTTTTTTTGTTTTTATTTATTTATTTTTATTAAATCATAACTGTGTCTACATTAATGCATTTATGGGGTACAATGTGCTGATTTTATATCCAATGTTTTGAGGGAAGAACAAGGGTGCACAATATACAAAGGTGGGGCTAATTCTGTACGGAAATGTTTTTAATTTTTAATATAATTTGTTTATGCTTATGCTTTAAAAGGATAACTCTAGAAAGCACTAATGATATCCATATGCAAAATGGGATACCTTGGAGTACATGGTAATTGGTTTTGTTGAACCTACAGTGAACGTGCCACAAAAGCAATTTCAGCCAAGGAAGAGTGAGATATTTCTCATCCTATGCTTTACACAGGAGCTACCAATCTAGCTGATTTTTTGATGAAAATTATTGGAAAACCCCTTAGAAAGAATTTTTTCCTGAAAGTTTGGGCAAAAAACAATGGGTGCTCATTATGCATAGCAAAATATGATATTTCCTCTTCTGCTGCCGATGCCACATTTCAGAGCCTTATGATATTTGTCCAAAATAGCTTCCAGTACCCTTCCTGTCTCAAGCCTTATCACCCTAAAACAGTGGTCCTAAATGCAGCTGCATATTAAAATCACGAAAAAAGCTTTTATAAAACACTATTGTGGGGGTCTCCATCCTAGGGCAATTAACAGAGAAACTTCTCAGAAAATTCTAAAATGTTGCCACACCATGGTTGAGAATCACTGCCTTGAGTATCTGCCTTCAATTAAGATCCTAAAATGATTTCACCAAAATGAAATGCTTCTTCTGTTTTCCTTCCCTCTTTGTTATGGTCTGAATAACATCTCCCCCCAAATTAATATCTTGATGTCCTATTCCACAGTACCTTGGAGTGTGACTGTCTTTAGAGACAGGGTCCTTATAGAGGTAATCAACTACCCTAGTCTAATGTGCCTGATGTCCTTATAAAAAGGAGAAATTTGACAAGAAATACAGGCAAGTTACTAGAAATACGGGAAGAAGGCAACAATGATCACAAAGGCACAAATTGGGATGATGGTTTTATCAGCCAAGAGCCACCAAATCACCAGAAACCAGGTGAAAGGTGTGAAAGAGATATCTCACAACCCTCACCCAGCTGACAGCATGATTGCAAACTTCCAGCATTTAGAACTCTGAGACATGACATTGCTGTGGTTTTAGCCACCCAGATGGCAGCACATTGTTATAGCAGCCCTGGCAACCTAATTCACCTTCATCAATTATAAAGTAAAATTTAAGCTCATTCAGCCCCCCCCCCCCCATGACTGGCTCTACGCCTGTGCATCCATTATTTTTTTCACTTTTATACTCCAGAAACATATTCTTGAAGGCTTTGCTTAGGTATCATCTTGTCTTGAATAAATTCCCTTGCACATGCCAAGATCTCTGACTATGTGCAGGATATTTTAATCACTGTAATGAGCACATTGTAGTATACATATTTGTTTATACTTTCTGTGATCTAAACAGATGGGAAGTCCTTTAAAGGTTGTGTCTTAGGCCTTAGATTCATAGTGTTTAGAAAATAGCTCTTCCTCAAAAATATCTTTATTAAATGAATAAATGATTTATTTTCTAGAGTGTACTGCATTCATTTGGATACACAAAAAAAGCACAGGCTAAAAATGAGATCAGAACTGTAAGAGATTTATCAAGAGAGGAGAAGAGGGAACCCTTTAGACTACATGCTTTATGGATGGAAGAACTCCTGATGAGGGAATTGCAATTGAGAGGATTCTACCCAATCCTCTTTGCTTTTCTATCTCCTTCCATTGATCCCAACACCACATGGGAAGAACAAGGGTGCACAATATATAAAGGCAGGGCTAATTCTGTATATAAATTGGGTAGAAAGAGCCGTGGTATGTGCAAAATTCCAAGAAAGTTTTTGTCAAACCAGCAAAATGCTCTTGAGCCAACACTGCCATTTGCAAGATTCCTGCATGTCCTTTGAATTGGCCTGCTGCTGTGGTAACTAAGCCAAGGTAACTAGGCCTGCAAAAACTGCAACGCCCTCATCAGGAATTCTTGCATCCATAAAGCATGATTTCTGCCTGCTTGCTGGCCAGATCTTCATTCTATGCCATCTTGCAATGAGTTTTTTTGTTTCCAATTATGACAATAATTCGAATAATTTATATAGTTATATAGTATCCCAGTTTCAAGGAGATTCCACTGAGGTAGGAAAAAAAAGAGTAACAGAGATAATTTAGATTACCTATCAAATAGGATGATTTCAGATTATTAAATTTTCTTTGAAGGACATCCAGTGGGAGGTAACTGGTGGGGAGGAAATACAACTATATACAGGGCATTTCAGAAGGTCTCTGAGCTGATAGTATTTGAGATGAAATTTGAATAATGACAAAATGCCAAAGAATAATTACATATACCCCAAAGGAGATGGGGCGGGGAACTCTGTTGCTTTAAGGAATGGAGAGCAGAGTGAGCAAAAGTACTGGGAGCAGAGTGAGCAAAAAGTGATTGACACACGAAGAGTGAGAGAGTCTGTCCAATCGCAACCTTTGTGTGCCCCTCACCCTCTTCCCCGACCTGCCCTCCACACTGCTCATACCTCAGAAGATCCAGGGTTGCTCCTCCGCTTCCCTGGACTCTTTGACAGCAGGGAGAATTTGTGGGAACAGCAGCAGTGATGTCAAGCGAGGTCCAAAGAACCGGCCTTGGACCAGGCAGAAGTCCAGAATTTAACAATGAGAGATATCTACATACAGATGTAAGTATGAACAGTGGGTTCTTTGCTAACATGGCCCAGTATTTATCTCAGGATCTGTCAAGGGCTATAAGGGCTAAGTTCCACAAATGATACCACCATGGTAGTCACAAAATTTGGCTGGTATAGCTCTCCTATTTATTTATTTATTTATTTTGCAGTTTTTGGCTGGGGCTGGGCTTGAACCTGCCACCTCCAGCATATGGGACTGGTGCCCTACTCCTTGACCCACAGGCGCCGCCCCAGCTCTCTTGTTGATACCATTCCAAGAGGTGATCATAGATAAGGAGCAGATGCACAGCTTCGTGCCTCCTGCTGAGTCATCAAGGACTATTTCACTCTGGCTTCCTAGCCCACTCTCAGCCAGGTCCAGAGGTAGCCAGACCAGCGGGCCACCAGCTCCATGTCCAACATCCCACCAGATGACCACCATGCAGCTCAGGCAGATCACCATGATGCAGCCTCAGCAGAGCCAGACCACACTTGGAAAGCTATAGGGTAGCTAACATCAGCAGTTCACATTGTCCAGATACAGCCACGGGACTGAGTCCAGCAGGCCCAGAAAGGCCCTGGCCAGAACATGCAGCTGATGTGGTAGAACAGTATCTAGATGGGAAAGTCCTACAGGGACAGTGGACTGTCCGATCTGGCATTGACACAGAGAAGTAGGCCTCAAAACTGGGGTCCAGCTGAAGGCTGAGAATATTCTTGGCTTCATGCAGGAAAGGATTCAAGAGCTAACTGACAAAGTAAGGCAGAAGCATGTTTATTGAGGTAAGAAAAGAAACAAAAGATGTGGGTGCCCCAAAGGCAAAGAAGAATTTGTATGCTATTGGCTGTCTACTTGTATGATTATTTATTGGATGCATGTTAAACTAAGGGAGGATTGTTCATGAGTATCTTGGGAGAGAAGTAGGAAGTCTTTGAGATGGGATCCCCTCCAATTTAAACCACATAGGACAATTTCTGGAGTTGCCATGGTATTTGTAAAGTGTCATGGTGCTGGTGGGATATTCCCTTAACATGCTAATGCATAATTAATTAGCATGTAATGAGCAGTGAGGGTAACCTGAAGTTGTTTTTTCATTACCATCTTGGCTCCAACTAGTTTTGGCTCGTTTCTCTACCATCTTCTGTTTTATCATTGACCTTGGTTCTGTTCCTTACTGATCAAGCCCTGCCTGTTCCCAATCTCATCACTGGGCACTCAAAGACTTTCCAACAATGCTCAACACAGACAAATATCTATCCAAAAGAGCAGCAGTTCCACTGGCTCATAGGCAACACAGCTCATCTGAATCCAGGGAGTCACTGTGATCACTAGCCAGGATCCCACCCAGTGCATATTTATCCAATCAGCCACCCTGTCCCCCCAAGGGCAAGCTCCTCAGCTGACTGCCCCCAAGGACTTATGCTCACATATACAAGGATGCTTGGCGCAATTTTTACCATACAGTCTCAGGGACTGAACATAGTCTATTTCACCAAAGAACCCAGAAAAATCAGAGCCACTTACTTTCTAAAAGAAGGAAGCAGTATGTTTTACATTTCCCCTCCCAAAAAAAAATCAATATTTTGCTAAAGAATTAATACATTTGTCTTTGTGGCCAATACTGTGGCATGAAAATATTAAATACAGGCATGCCTCCTTTTACTGTGCTTCCCTTTATTGTGTTTCACAGATGTGTTTTTACAAACTGAAGGTTTTGTGACAAGCCTAAATCAACCACATCCATTGGCTCCATTTTTTCCAACAGCATGTGCTCCTTTGTGTCTCTGTGTCATATTTTGGTAATTCTCAGAATATTATAAACTTGTTCTATCTGTTATGGTGTTCTCCATTGTTATATCTGCTGTGATTTTTGATTGGTGACTTTTGATGTTATTATGATAATTATTTAGGGGCACCACAAACTGTGCCGATAGAACATAGATAACAAACTTAATCCATCAATGTAGCAGGTGTTCTGACTGCTCCACTAACTAACCAGTCCTCCATCAGTCTCCCTCTCTTTGAGTCTCCCTACTCCCTAGGACATGAAAATATTGAAATTAAAGCCAGTTAGTAGCATCATAATGGCCTTTAAGTATTTAAGTGAAAGGAAGAATCACACACCTCTCACTTTAAATCAAAACCTAGAAAACATTAAGCTTGGTGAGGAAGAAAAGCTGAGATAGGCCAAAAGCTAGGCTTCTTATGCAAACAGTTATGAATTCCTAGAAAAACTTCTTGAAAGAAATTAAAAGTTCTACTCTGGTGAACACATAAAAGATAAGAAAGCTGGGTGGTGCCTGTGGCTCAGTGAGTAGGGCACCAGCCCCATATACCGAGGGTGGCAGGTTGGAACCCGGCCACGGCCAAATTGCAATAAAAAATAGCCAGGCGTTTTGGTGGGTGCCTGTAGTCCCAGCTACTTGGGAGGCTGAGGCAAGAGAATCACCTAAGCGCAAGAGCTAGCGGTTGTTGTGAGCTGTGATGCCACAGCACTCTACCAAGGGCAACAAAGTGATACTCTGTCTCTTAAAAAAAAAAAGGTAAGAAAGCTTTATTGATGAGATGGAGACAGTGTAGTGGGTTGAATAGAAGATCAAACCAGACACATCATTCTTTTAAACCAAAGCCTAATGCAGAGAAGTCCCTCATTCTCTTCAATTCTATGAAGATTTAGAAAGGTGAGGAAATTACAGGAAAAAAAATGTTGAAATCTAGCAGAGTTTGGTTCATGTTAAGGAAATAAGCCATCTCCATGACATAAAAGTACAAGTGGCAACAGTAAGTGCTGACATAAGAGCTATAACTAAGATCACTGCTGAAGGTAGCTACACCAAACAGGTTTTTAATGTAGGCTAAATAGGCTTCTATTGGAAGAGGATGCCATCTAAGGCTGTGATAGCTTGAAAAGAGAAGTCAATGCCTGGCTTCACAGCTTTGAAGGACAGCTGACTCTTAAAGGCTAAGGAAGCTGGTGACTCTAGTTGAAGCCAATGCTCATTGACCATTCTGAAAATGCTGTGGACCTTAAGAATCATGCTATATCTACTCTGTATGTCCTCTAGAAATGGAAAAACACAGCCAGGATGGCAGCACATCTGTTTGCAGCATGGTTTATTGAATATTTTAAGCCTACTGTTGAGAACTACTGATCAGAAAAAAAAAAAAAGAAAGATTGCTTTCAAAATTTTACTACTTATTTGACAGTACACCTGGTCACTCAAGAGCTCTAATAGAGATATGTAAGGTTAAAACATCCATTCCATAGTTAAGGATCAAGGAGTAAGTTTGACCTTCAGGTCTTATTATGAATAAATACATTTCAGAAGGCCATAGTCACCATACATAGTGACTCCTCTACTACATTTAGACAAAGTACATCAAAAGTCTTCTGGAAAGGATTCTCTATTCTAGATGCCATGAAGTGATGTAGGGGAGGAGGTCAAAATAGCAACATTAACAGGAATCTAGAGGAACTTGATTCTGACCTTCATGGATTACTTTGGGAGGTTCAAGACTTCAGTGGAGGAAGTACCTACAGATGTGGTGGAAATACGTAGAGAACTAGAATTAAAAGTGGAGCTTGAAGGTGTTAACAAATTGCTGCTATCATATGATAAAACCTTAACATATAACGAGTTTCTTCTTATGGATGACCAATAAAGTAGTTTCTTGAAAGGGCAACTACTGATGAAGATGTTGTGAATATTATTGAATGACAACAAAGAATTTAGAATATTACATACATTTATTTAATAAAGCATCAGCACATTTTGAGAGGCTTGACTCAAAATTTTGAAAGAAGTGCTACTCTGGGTGAAATGCTATCAGACAGCACAGCATGCCACCGGGAAATCTTTCATGAAAGGAAGAGTCAACCATTGCAGAAAACTTCATTGTCTTATTTTTAAGAAACTGCCACAGCCACCCCAAGCTTCAGCAACCACCACATTGATAAGTCATCAGTCATGAGCAAGGAAAGACACTCCACTAGCAAAAAGATTAAGACGTGCTGAAGGCTCAGATGATCCTTAGCATTTTTAAGCAATACTGTTTTAATTAAGATCCATATTTTGTTTTTGTAGACACAATGCTGTTTCACACCCAATAATAGTACAGCATAAATATAGCTTTTACGTGCACTGGGAAACCAAAAAATTTGTGACTCACTTTATTGCAATATTAGCTTTGTTGTGATAATTTGAAAGCAAACCTGCAATATTTCTGAGGTATGCATGCCTATGTTATGTTTATGGTGCTGCTTGAAGACAGTGTTTGAAAATACACTTTGCAGTCATTTTCCTGATATGCTCTTTTGTTCGGTGTCTTTTTCAATGGCCATAGTTTATTTGCCTTCAAAAGGACACATTACCTCACTAATCATGGAGCACTCTCCTAGCTCTACTTGCACATAGTTTTTGCAGGCTTGATAGTAACCACATCCAACTTTCTGCAGGAACACAAATATAACATCACACTGATGATATCCTCCTCTGAAATACTCATTGATAACATACAAATACTCACAAAAAACAGATAGGTGTTTCTCTGTACATAATACAAGGCCCTGCCCCTCCAGTTAAATTTCTGAAAATTCTTTGGTAAGCAGAGGGCTTCTGCATCTCTAACACTGTCAAGAAATACCTGATGACTTTCTCAACACCCACAATGTCAGAAGTCTGACAACTTTTAGACCTTCACAGGATCGGAGGCAACATATTCCTCCCTTTATAGACTTTACTAAGTCCATTTATGTCATTACTCACAAAATGACTCATCTCAACTGGGTCTTCTGCAATAAAGAGGTATAGAATCTGCTCAAATTGCAATATAATAGGCACCCCTCTGTGGTGCCTCTACCACCAGTAAATCTTTCAATGTAGAGCCTTTAGTAACTTCCTTTCCTATGATCTAAAATCACTAGAGCACGCATGATGGCTATTAATCGCCATGGATTTCTGATGCATGAAGCTGCCCACCCAAGTCCCATGCTGGTACATGTATACATCACCAGAGTGGCAGCTGCTGGCTACACAGAGAGCTCTCCCGAAACAGCGGTTCTCCCAGGTACCAAGCCTGTGACCCTCTAGACTAGAGATTTTCAACTAGTGTGCCATGACACACTGGTGTGCCATGACAGGATCTTAGGTATGCTGTGAAAATTTTTAAAGATAATTAATTAAATGATTTTCAAGAGAAATTCAAAGGACAGTAAGCATATTATTTTTTACCCTTTTTGTTTTGATCAACATAATTTAGGTGTGCCATGGAACCATAGAAGTTCAGCTATAGTTCAAGTGTGCTGTGACATAGAAAAGGTTGAAAAACACTGCTCTTAGCCTTTCCATATACCATGGAAGGAATATCCTAGCAGCTCAGAACAGTCAAGAAGACCTCCTTACGAAAATATAAAAATTACCTACAGGATTGAGCTAAGTCTGGGCCCTCTAAAGTACCCAACCTACAAGAGAGGGTGACCTCGTCTGTCCCTAGTCCCTTGCCTGTTGACAAAGTGATAGAGGAGGTGGCCCCTGTGTTCAACCCCTTAGCTACCTTGGAATGTCTGGAATTAAATGGGTGAACAGCAAATGGAGTTTCTACACTTTATGAACAGCATTAAAACAATCCATGATGGGGCTTACTGTGAAGCTTCTGCTTTTCATCTCTTAATCTAGACATCCCTGATAAAAAACAGAGTCCAAGGGCCAGCGAATTTGGCTGTTAACTTGGCCAACAATTGGCTTCAGCTGCTCATTTTTTACAGACTTCTGGGACATGGCCAGTGGCTTAGCCATCTGGTTCTGTCAGTGCTAAGCAACTAGGTTTCCCCCTTAAAGGAGAAAAAATATGGAAATCTCTTGCCTCACAGATATCCAAAACATAAATTAAAGTTACACATTCCTGTACATATTAAATTCACAATATACGGCCTCACTTTATCCTCTTCAGAGTTCCCCAAACTGTTAATCATGACCAAGGCACTCATTTCACTTCTCAAAACACATAGTACTGGGCTCTTAAACAAGGTATTCAGTGAATTTTCACTGTCCTTACCAGTCTCAGGCACCAAGCCTTAGGGAGCACCATTATGACATATTCAAAATGAAATTTTATTATTAAATGAAAGATGGTGTGTTTCAGGCATCAGCTAAACATCAGAGATAAATTGTTATAAAGGGTAGGACTCCATTTTTGATGTTTGGCAGCTGAACACATTAAAAATCCACCCTCTGCCCCACATCTGTGCTAGCTGATAAGAAAGTCCAGACACTCCTTTGTTTGATAGCAATAGAAAGTTCAAACCATGCAACCCTAGGCCGACCTGTAGGAATCCCCACCTCAGACCCTTAATTATGATAAAAGCCAAGCCAGTCTTCTTTCCTCACTTTTAAGCCACCTTCAGACACCCTTGAGGACATTCCCTGCTCCCTGTCCCCAGCCCTCAAAATCCTCATTATGTGAGTAATACACCTTCATACCCTCTCACTGTATACGTGACATTATTAGTCCTGACACCGACAGAAAATTTTCAGTGACATGGCCACAACACACTTTTGCATTCAATTAATACTTCAGCAAACAGTGGGCTCATCAAAACTAGACCTCATGACATGAAACACAGAGAGAATTTTGCAATTTTCACTGTAATTTGAGTTGATTGCAAGTTGGAAATTTTGTAGATTCTCTATTCCAAAGGGTATTATCAACTGAAAACAGAAGTTCAACCTTGCTTTCCTTTCCTGTCTCTCAAGTTAACTATTTGTGTATATACTCTTCATCTGCCAATTCCAGACAGAATTGAAGGAGAGCCCACACCCACTGAGAATCACAATCCTTACTTCTCTGAAACCTGTTTAACTATGTTGCAGCAGAAACATAGCTTACTATATTAGGCTTCATCATGAAATAAACTAATGTGTTTAAAATTGGAGGTATTCTGAGCTGGGCGTCCCGAACATTCCTAAACAGTTCTGAGATTGGAATTTGAATGACTCAGATGTTCAGAAATGAGCTTACTTTTCTTCCAATCTGGCATATCACTTACTGCTGTTTCAAGGGTTTCATTACTATGTTTGCTCAATGTACAGATTTGTTTCTGGATTCAGAATTTTATTTTATGTATCATTTATTAATAAATACACACATATTTATATTTGTATATTGTGATTATATATACGTATAATTTTATACTAAGTTCCCAGATACACTTTCAGTCTTGTGACAACAACTGGGTAAAGATGTGGTTTCTTAGAACCAGATCTAATAGACTTTCCATTTCAGCTGTACTGAAATCTCTTGGGTGAAGCTATAAAAGAGTTTGGAGAAAGGCTACTCATTCCTTTTGAATATATTCAGAAGAAATAAAAAAATTCAAGTTTGAGTATTAAGGGTTTTTACCCTATTTCCACAATTTAAGAAAGTTATTATCTTTAGCCTTTTCTATTTGAACATGTTGATTGCATAGAAACATCTTTTTATGTTAGTTCTTAAAAATGAATAATTAATTAGCTGCATGTATCCTATAAAGATGTCTTATCAAAAAGCTTTATGCTAATTTGCTACTGAGGCAAAGAATGTGTACATAGCATGCTAAAAGGGATTCCAACCCAGGCAGAGATAAGGAGAAAAAACTTCCAAAAACCGGCTACACAAAGGAAGAAGACTGACAGATAACAGGATGCTAACAGACTGTCTTCTTTGGGTGGAAAAGACACATTGAATTTCATTGTTTGGAAGCACTTATATTTTTATCCATGAAATTTTTGTTGAGTACTATCATGTGTGAAGCATTGTGCTAAACACTCTGGATTTAACACAAGATAAAATCTCCACTCTTGAGTTTGGAAAAACATATTAATTAAGACAATTATTATAATATGAACTTATATTCATACAATAGAGCATACATGCAACAGCCTTTAATTCTGATTAATCAGTGCTTAAGGGCTATGAGATGAGTGTGCACAAAAGGGGAGTTTTTATGTTGGATTAAAGAATACACCAAACAAGATCATCTCAACTAATGTTGAAAAGAAACCTATGACAAAATCCAAAACATTTTTATGACAAAAAAAAAAATAACAATGAAAAACTAATAATTAAAGTTAAATTCCTTAACATAAAAATGCCATATGTGAAAAACCCATAAGTAACATCATTCTCAATGGTGAAAATCTAAATGTTCTTCCCCTAAACTTAGTAACAAACTGGTAATCCCACCTTCATCTCTTAAATTCAAAATAGCAGTCGAAGTTATAGCCAGGGCAATTAATCAAGAAATGGAGTCTTCCAAATTTAAAAGAAAGACATAAAATTATCTCTGTTGCTGATGACATAATGTTCTCCCTAGGAAACTCTAAAGAATACATTTTTTTTAATTGTTAAAGCTAATACATAAATTCAGCAACATGACAGGAAACAAAACAGCACACAAAAACTAACCGTATTTATATATAGTATAAATAATCCAAAATGAATTTTTAAAATTTCATTTGTCATAGTTACCAAGAGAATAAAATACTCAGAAATAAATCCAACAAAAGAAGACTTATGCACTGGAAACTACAAAACATTTATGAGAGTAAGAAAAGATGTGCATGGATAGGAAGACAATATCGTTAAAAAATAGAGCAAGATTAGTAAGCGAGGAATTAGGAAGGCAAATTTACACAGATATTAAAGAACCTCTATGTGGCATTCATTAGTTTCAACTATTTTTATAGCAGAAATAAACCATTTAGAATCGTTTTATTTGTTTTAAATCAAGTGAATTACTTGAACAGATTTATGTGTTGCAAATAGAATTCTGACAACTGTATGGACAATGGATTGAAGAGGAGAGAAAGTGGGTGTGAGAGGGCAAAGCCGATGGGGAAAGTGGTAATGAGATGAAAATAAGGCATAGTCAAAAGATACTGAAAAGGAAAGATCTGGAGATCTTGATGGAAAACAGTTTGTGGTTGAGTTAAAAAAAAAAAAAGCGGAATAAAAGATGACTCAGATTTCCAGCTTGGTTGACTAAAAGGGTAGAGCATGACCTTAATGAGAGAATTCTAAACAGAAAACTATTCAGAATTTTGATTATGTAAAATGTGAACATACTGATGTCAAAGATAAAGTATGACATAATACAAGGTTGAAAATAGTAATGATTATTTTCCATTTGTGAATGACTTAGAAGAAATATCCTAAATTTTATAGGAAAAAAAGAGCATATTGGAATGTAATACAAATATTCTTTTGTGCTAACTTTTGCAAACGAATTTCTTTTTCACTGAAATATTTTAGGTCTTATAAATGTAGAAAATGACCAACTAATATCGCTAATTCTGCAGTTTACCCTTTTATACAGAAATAGTAAATAATTTCTCAGAAAGCCAACTAAGATATTTTTCCTCATTAATGTTTTCAAAATGCCATGCTATTCCTCAGAGAATGATACTGTTTCCTCAGAATGAAAATTAGAGTGAACAATAGAAATTTCATAAAATCATGTCCAAAATGATTTTTTAGATAATTTGTCCATTCTTCCCTCAACTCAAATCTACTTCCAGCCTCACTTCTCATTCCCCCACAGCTAAACCTTTTATGGATATAAGAAGTGTATGTCCATATTCTTTATTTCCTTATCTTCCATATATTCCTAATTTTACTTTGCATATCTTATTTCTCTAAGTGAAATGGCTGTCACTAAGTTTAACAGTGCCCAACACATGACTAGATCATCTTTACATGGTCATTCACTTGCACTAACATGCTTAGAAAACCATCTTTCTTGAAATATTCTCTCTCTCTCTTTTTTTTTTTTTTTTGTAGATTAATAAGAGAAAGGTTTGTTTCCAAAAACCATGCACATTGGGGGAAATATTCTCATTTCTTGGTCTCTATTACACTATACATGCCTGTTTTCTTTTATCCCTCTGATAAGTTTTTCTCAATATTTTATGCAGGCATACTCCCCTCTATCCATCCCTTAACTGGCATTTCTCAGGAGTTTACACTAGCTCTGTTTCTTTTCTTACTCTAGTTTCTTCCAGAAAAGCTCGTCATGTCTATGGAGTCAATTTACAAATATAATCCAACAGTTTTCCTTTCACATACCCTCCCCCTTTTATTTCAGACTTCTGAAGTGCAAGGACAGGTAATCAAAGGTTTCCTCAAACTCTCAACATAGATATCCCAAATGCATCTCAAATTAATCATGTCCAAATAATCACACACTCTTGATCACTCCCATCAAACACAGGTCTCTTCTGGTATTCCTATCTTAAGGAAATTATCATTCATCTAAGCACACAAATCACTCTTAGTAACGTTTCTAACACTTACTATTTATTAATTCCTCATAGCCATTTCATAACCAAAGACAGATAATTGTTACTTTCTAAGTGTCTCTACATCTCAGTACTATCAACACCCATATCCAAACCACCAACATGTCCTGAAATGTTGTAAAAGCTTTTTAACTATTCCAATCACAACATTGCCTTCTAAAATCAGAAAAATGTATTGGACAGAAAGTTCTCAGTCCTCAAATCTGTGAAGGAAACATAGTAAAGTCTCAAATTTGTTTCCCGAGTGCCTGTAGAAAATTATAGTAATTACTTAAATACACATCTATCCACATTACATATTGCCATTAATAGTCACCACTTCATTAGAGTAAGTGGTTTGAGAAGTAGTAGAGAAAAGGTGAATGACAATCACTATTTCCATCTTGCTAAATCTTCTGCTCTGTTTCTGACCTTTTAACACCTGAGTATCTGATATGATCTTTCTCATTTAGTCTTTTCCAAATTATTCTGGGGTCATCCGAAAGCCCGGGAAGGTCTCGATGTGCTTCTCCAATACGCGTGAGAACGTCTTTGGCATAAAGATGTTCATCTATTTTTTCTCGGAGTAGAAAAGACTCCAGTAAAGTCTTCTTTTCTTTCAAGAACGTATACTGTGCCAGCTCTGCTCTTTTCTTGTTACATTCAGGACACTGAGAAGAAATGTGTTGCTTAGCTTCTGTCACCTGTATTGGTGCTGTTCTCAAGTTTTTGAAATAGATTCTGTTCACAAGTTCATCAGGGACAGTACAATTTAAGGCATCTCTCTCCGAAGTCTCTCTGTTCAATCTAAGCTGCGGCTTTTTCTGTCTGCTGCTCTTCTTCTTTGAGTTCACTCTATGATGGATCAAGTTTATCTTAATAGCGCAAAAAGACTGCAGGGCATGCAATTCTCTATCGGATACCTGAGAAATTTCCGTTTGAAGTCTAGTGTCTGGTTGGGACCATTCAGAGTTAGTTTCTTTGCCCTTGAGGTAATTGATCCACTTTATACTAAATTTCTTTTCATTATTTTCAAAGTCTGAAAGCTCAGAATGTTTGTCGTCTTGTTCTAAGCTTTCGATCTGCTCTTCACTCTCTGGCTTGTTTCCTGGGTCACAGGACCAGGACTGTGGGCCTCCAGAGGAGCTGAATGAACCGGAGCTCTGTACCTCATTAGTAAAGAAACTGAACGTCCCTGTTTCATCAGAAAGGTCTGCGAGAGTACTTCTCTCCGTTTGGGCCAATTCTCCTTGTTCTTGTTTTGCATCCTCGGACTTTGCCATCACCTTACGTCAGATTCAGCTCCTTATCTGCTTGGCCCGGATCAAAGCAGGCTTAGGAATTGGTGAGGGCTGAGCCCCGCGGGGATGGTTCTCGCGAGCAACAGCTCTGCAGAGCTCGTCTTCCGGGAGACGCCTTCCCGGGTGCCTTGGTAACGCGGGCCGGTCATGCGCAGTGAGTGGGGCCGTGTGGCGCCCCGCCCCTTCCTCTGCGCGCCCCTACGCCACCTACGCAGGCGCAGTTGGCGTCGGGCTGGCAATTTTCCGCTCCTTGTCCTTCTTTGATGTTTTTCTTTATAGAAGTTTCTGGGAGAGGGTTGCACACTGCGTTGCCTCATGGGACAGGTGGTATACGTGTGTCATGACAGTAAATATAGGTGGCCTGTAACAAATCCGAAAATGTGTGCCCCACCTAAACGCATCCACATAAAATAAACAATATGCGGGTTATGAAATAGGCAGAAACTTGCCTGCCACTCTTTACAGCCAGGACGCTCCCTATTTGCAGATCGTATCCTAAGAGAAAAGTCAAAATACTGAAATCATTCTGTAAGACTTCTTGCATAACGCTCTGTGCCCCAGCATTATGACCTTGAAGTTTTTTTTTTTTTGGGGGGGGGGACATTGCATTTCCTAAATCGGTTTCTCTGGTCGTTTGTCCGTGCAAGTCTTTTCCGATTGGCATATCGGCATCCAGGGGTCCTCAAACTTTTTCAACAGGGGGCCAGTGTTCACTGTCCCTCAGACTGTTGGAGGGCCGGACTGCGGGCCTGGGATAAGTCGACTGCTAAGCAGGACAGGCAGCTGCGGCAAAAACACCTGGCGGGCCGGATAAATGTCCTAGGCGGGCCATAGTTTGAGGAAGCCTGGATAGACCCTCCTCATTCTTCACATGTCTAATTGCTGCTCCTTCAAGTCTCATTTCCTCAGGAAGGGTTCATACCTCCCCCTGCCCCCAACATTTTATAGCCTTTCCCTTACACACGTAGTTTCTAATTTTGTGTTTGCATGAGTATTTGACAATGAAGGCAGAAATGATTGTCAGTGTTGCCAACTAATATATGCCCAGCAATCAGCCAACACGTAGTAGGGGTTTGGTAAATTTTTGTTTTTATGGAAACAAATAAATATTAACTTGCACAGGTCCAAAGAATTTTATGGAATAGGTACTAATAGCACAAGGAAAGCTAACCTTTTTTCTTCCTGAGCTTCCTGGATCCCCTAAATTTAGGCTGTTGCCCAGGATATATATTTTTACAACAGACGCATTTTTACAAACATAGTAGAGTTTTATTAATTATTCTTCACAATTATGAAATGTTAACTTCTGGAGATGGACTTTTTCTAGGTTTAATAGCCAAATATAGGTCTTAGTCAATATCTAGGATAACTTCATCAGAATGGACACCCTTCTCATTTCTCTTCTACCCTGCACGCACCTGTGTATTGGGGTGTATGTGGGGAGGGAGGGATTACTCAGGTCTAGCCAGATATATTTAACATTATTCCCCAAATGTTTACTTTGGTAAACTGTGAAAAGTCTGAAATACTCAAGAAACATCTCTGAAATGTAAGCCAGCTTCATTTTGAAGATAAGGAGATTCTACCTTCATTTATTCAATGCAAATTATATTTTATCATATAACGTAAGTCTTTAAAAATGTATAGCAGATAATTTTGAATAATTCCAAGTAATTTCCAATAGGACTCAAGATTTTCATTTTCAATTTGTATATTTAAACGGCCCCTCATTCTCGAATATTTACACATTCATATTTATACACAATTCAGTATAACATATTTCCCCCCTAACATTTAAAACGGGAGCTATGCATTAAAGTATTATTTTCTGATATGGTAAATATATGAGGTAATCTGCCTTTGGGGTTTTTCTTGTAAATAGTACTGTAAATTTCTCTTGGTTTTTAAAAAATAAATAGTTTATCCTAGAAGGAGGTAAATCGTGTAATTAAGAATTATTTTCTGATAACCAGAATGACCTGCTGGATGGTTTAACATTCTAGCAAGTGGGTTATCTAAGAAACTGAAATAGTCTTAATAGTACAATC
>NW_003852516.1:3331462-3350274 GCF_000181295.1 Otolemur garnettii
TAGTCAAGCTTACAAATAACCTAGAAAAGTAAAAATAAAATAACAATAAGATTATTTCACACTTACAAATTGGCAAAAATGTTAAAGTCTGACAATATTAAACATTAATGAGAATGTGAAACTAGAGATGTTTATTCACTAAATATTGTAAAGTATCTATGAACTTTAACAGATGTATAAATTCAGGCACCACCACCCAAATCAAGATACAAAATTCTCTATTCTATCTCCTTTGTAGGTACACGATCCACCTACCCATAATTTCTATTTGTGGTATATTTTCCATTGATTTTTACTTCCTGTAATTTTCCAAATATATAAGCACATTACCTGGAAGTTAAGATAGCCTTTCCATCCCTAATCCTTATGTCTCTAACTGCTTTGTCTTATTTCATTTCTTTGACTTCCAATACAGTGTGAACTAGTATGGTATTAATTCCTTATCCATTTTTAAAATTGGATATTTATCTTTATCTTGGATTTGTAAACATATATAAAATTTCCTATGGTTTTAAAATGTTTCAAACTTGGCAAAACAAGAAATCAAAGTGCATCTATTATAAGAAGGATTTTACCTAATGAATGCAGTTAGTGTAAACTTTAAAAAAAAAAGTACATTTTGGGGGATCCAGAATGATCATATGGTCTTTGTTGTTGTTTCTCTTTATGTGATCAATCACATCCATTTGCATATGTTGGAGCATCCTTGTATCTCTGGGGTGAAGTTTTTGGTAGATTTTTTTTTTGATGTGCTACTGAATTTGGTCTGCTAATATTTTATTGAGGATTTTTACACCTATATTCATAATGGATGTTGATCTGTACTCTTCCTTTTGTGACATGTCCTTTCCTGGCTTTGGTGTACAGGTGATATCAGCTTCATGGAATGAGTTGAAAATTTCTTCTCTGTGTTACAGAATAATTTGTGAGGTTGAGTGCCATCTCTTCTTTGTAGGTCTAGTAGAATTCATCCACGAATCCATCTGGTCCAGGGCTTTTTGTTGTTGTCGTTGTTGGAATATTTTTTATTACTACTTGGATTTTATTGTTTGCTATTGGCTGTTCTGAGATTCTCTTTCTCCCTGATTGAGTCTTGGAAGGTTATGTGTGTCCAAGAATTTTTCCATGTCTTCTGCTTTTTTTTCTAGTTTATGAGCACAGAGATTTTTGTAGTATTCATGAACGCTGTTTTGTATTTCTGTGATATCAGCTGTAATATC
The DNA here is from genome assembly GCF_000181295.1 of Otolemur garnettii. Lineage (NCBI taxonomy): Eukaryota > Metazoa > Chordata > Mammalia > Primates > Galagidae > Otolemur > Otolemur garnettii. The sequence goes on from NW_003852516.1 coordinate 3,332,683, forward strand.
TCCTTTTTCATTTTTGATAGAGCTTCTACAACCTCTATGGAAAAAGTATGAAGATTCCTCAAAGAATTAAAGTAGACCTATCATTTGATTGAGCAATTCCACTATTGGGTATCTACAAAAAGCAAACAGGCCATTCTATGAAAAAGACACCTGTACTTGAATGTTTATAGCAACACAATTCACAATTGCAAAGATGTATAATCAACCCAAGTGCTCATCAGTTCATGAATGGATTAATAACACAGTATATGTACATCATGTAGTACTAGTCAGCCATAAAAAAAGGATGATGAATGCCTTCGGCAGTAATTTGCATGGAAATAGAGACCATTATCCTCCTACATGTAGTAATTATCTCAAGATTAGAAAAACAAACACCACATGTACTCATTATTAAACTGGAACTAACTCATGAGCACACATGCATGGGGAAAGTAAAACTCAGTGGAAGTCAAGCAGGAAGGGGGAGAGGAAAGAAAAAAAACCTACCTAATGACCTACCTAATAGCTGACAAACACTTTTTGGGTGATGGGCAAACCTATATCCATGGCTCAAGCATTACTAAAGTGAGCTACATAACCAAAAACATTTGTACCCCTTAATATTTTGAAATTTAAGAAAAGAAGGCAAAATGATCTTCAGGATTATAAAATGCTATTATTTCAAAGCTCAAGTAAATTAATAGGTACACAGTTAAAGAAATTAATGAAGAACCAAGCTCTCCAATGAAATATTATAAATTTGCCACTTACATTCTCTAAACATTGCCAGAATATTACTCACATTACCCAGTTTGCATTTTTTAAAAATTAAGTTTAAATAAAACTAAAACCTAAAAATGTAATGGCTGTGCACTATGAAATGATTTCAAAATATGTAATATTTATCTACATTTCTCCTAAATAATTAAAGCCACTTTGATTTTTATATAACTGTTATAAATTTACACAATTTACCTAGACACTCTGAATGCCCCCATTGTAAGCAAATTTCTTTTAGATTTAAGAAAAATGAGCAGGATCACAGTGATCTTTCTATAAAGGAAATTATCACTGAGATCAAGGCATTCATAGGGTTAGTTCCTCCTGAAGGTGTGAGGGAGGGATGTGTTCCAGGTCCTACCCCTTTACTTGTAGATACTTGGCTGTCTTCACAGTCACATGACATTATCTTTCTATGTGTGTCTCTGTGTCCAAATTTCTTTTCTTTTCTTTAAGGAACTAGCCACATTAGATTAATGCCCACCCTATTGACTTCATTTAAACTTGATTATCTCTGCCAAAAACTTGTCTCCAAATAATGTCACCTTTTGAGCTACTGGAGGGTAGGATTTCAATATAAGTATGGGATGGGGATGGTAAATTCAACCCATAATATGTGGTTCATGTGAAAACCAGCTTAAAAGCTAATTAAACAGAGTGCTTTTGGGGTAGACTAAGTATGGAAACTACTAGTGATTTGCTGATTGAGAAAATCAGTTGTTAAATACAGCAACTGACTTGTTGATTAAGAAGCATTTTTATTCTAGATGAAGATCTTTAGAGGCCTTGTAGGTACAAATAATATTTTCCTCTGATGCTAGCATAAAGTGGACTGGCCAGCCTATAGAGAGATTGCTCACATCTCATGCTTTAAGTAGGAAATTATTTTAAGAAAGTATTGTTCTTATCTGAAAATGAATTAAAAATATATTTTGCAATTCTTCTTAGGTATTTTGATTGGTGTATTCCAGAATTTTTAATGATTTTAAGCAATGAGCAACTATTTCCCATTACTTCATCTGAGAATTCAGTAAAATTCAAAATGTATATGTTATATACTAATTGGCAAATTATTTTAGAAATAAATATAACCAATATATTTAAAGGCAGTAATGCGATTTACCAATAAATAACATTACGTATAAATTTGAATTTTGCAATCTCTTTTGCTAATAACCTTGAAAATTCTATAACAACACATCTAGGTTTTCTGGCATGAGCCCAATAGATTACTACATTATTTTTCCTTCATTGTTGTTCAAATTCAGAACAATTCTGGGCATCTTTCTGCAATTTTATATAGTTAGGTCCCTGAACTTTGGGCAGTACTGTTCAAGACTAACCTTGGAATCTAAAAAATTAATATTAATGAGAATCTAAACATATTTATCTTCAAATCACAGGGGATATGTAAATGAATTCAGAAATGTTTCCTTCAATTTTAATTTCAGTTAATATAATCTTGTGTTTTCCTTGGGATACAGGAATCTGCGTGTGGATGATGGGATTAGCATTGTTCACAGTGGTTTACTTAAAAACTGCTAAGTAGAATTATTTTGCTACTATTCAAAATCTTTGCAAAGCACTTTCTACTTACAAAGTAAGCTTTCACTTTAAAATGATCATTTATATAATTGCATAGGTTTAAATGGCATAGAAATTGCAACTAATTTCATTTGAGATGACTCTTTCTGTAAATATTTTACTAAAGTGTTCAAAGCAATCACAAAAATATCACCACGCTCTGGAAAGACAGCTAATGTTATAAATTGAGCTCACAGGCTAAACTTATTTTATCTCCTTATTTTAGATAGGCGTTTTCCAAAAACAAACTATATCACTAAAGAATGCAAGACTGTTTTTTTAGAGCCTTCCCTGCTTAACTTGAAAGCTGTCAACCCAGGAGGCTAAAACAGAGCAAGATTATGAAACCTGAGTGAATAGCTCATTCTTTGAGCCCAGACCCTTTCTCCATGCTACCATGTGGTACGAGGCTCAGAGGTACACACTATGATAGCTAATAAAGCACTTCCTTCATATAGCACTGACCAGAACTCTTATTTGAAGCCCATATTTTATGCCACTGAGATCTCACAATGTTAGCCTTTGTTTTGCCTAGCAGAGACCATTTCTTGTCCTTTCTGTGGCTAAATTTCATGCACCAAACTTGTTAGACCCTTCTCTAATCACTGTAGCTCTAAGTCACAAACCTAACTTCTGCTACGGTCATTAAGTTTGTTTTTGCTTTGTCTTTTCTGCTTCTGTTTTTATTATAATATCCCCTCAAAATTATAACATCCCCTCAACAACTTAGGATTATTATAACATCCCCTCAACAACTTAGGATTTTGAAGCCATTTAGAGATAAAAAGACTGGAGTGAAGTCACTGGCCCTCTTGAATTCTATCCTCTATGTCAAATATAGTGACACAATGAACATTATAAGAAACAGGGCACATGAAGAAACTTCATCTAGGATAAAGAGAATGACATCAAAGGGGCCAAAATTGTTTACACTGTGAAATCCTCAATGCAACTGACGAATATTCTCTGTGACTCATCCGTTGTATTTTAACATGTTTTTCTCATGCTGTGATGTGTAATGAGGCCCCCATTTTTTTCCCTCAACAGCAATTAGATAATCTGCCCCAATGCATGCTTTGATAGTTACCTAAAGAACAATCCAGAGCAATTGCCATAGCTCTCTATAAAACTGGAGCTTCAGTTAATCTAGACACAAATAAGAAATGTTAAAAAGTCCCTTAAAGGCTATAAAATTTTCAAAGAAAAAATTATGAACCCACTCCCCAAACGGAGTTGTAGCAGCAGTTCCTTCCTCTCCCTGACCAGTCCCCAAATGCAGTAACTACACCTCCAGACTGGTGGCTTTTTATCTCCTCCCTTCTCCAATACCTGGGCATAAGTAGCCACAAATTGTCACCAGGTGAAAGTAGATCATATCAGTTGGGTCCTTCTTGTCATACCCAAATGAAGAAGAGTCAAGGGGGCAGGAAGCATTGGGGACACACAAGGCCAGCTGCTGAAAGTCCCTGCTGTACCCTGAAACCAGGTTTGTCTGAGGGCTCCAGGAACACTCCGCTGCAGCTTTAAGGTTAGTTTTACTCACCCATGTCACTCACTGGTCAGAACCTGCCAGCTCCTCAGAACCTTACTAGTGGCAGTGAACTTTCTGGAAAAACAATAAGTAACGGTTCTCCTTTTGATGAAACATCCAACATCCTCTTTGCTCATTGGATATACCAAAGACCACTCAATATGTGCCTAGGACCGGAATTGCAATTCTAGCTTCCTAAATGAAGTGTTTTAAACATAAAGATGTGTCTCTAGATTACATTTGACGTTGACAACTGGATTGAATGCACCTGTCTATAGACTGGCTACTTCCTGTCTTCTTTCTCCCACTCACAGTCTACTTCCCATCTTCTTTCTCCCACTCACAGTCCACTTCCCGTCTTCTTTCTCCCACTCACAGTCTACTTCCTGTCTTCCTTTCTCCCACTCACAGTCTACTTCCTGTCTTCCTTTCTCCCACTCACAGTCTACTTCCTGTCTTCCTTTCTCCCACTCAAACTCCTGTCCAGGTAATTTTCCTCATTGCAACCAGAATGAAGCACAGCTCAGCAGGTGGCCCTCTCCTGCTCTGTGTCTACCATTGTGTCTCATCATTCAGGCTTCTCTGAAACCATTAACTGGTAGAGGCTGGAATTTTCAGGTTGGAAACAAACAAAAAAATAGTGAAACATTCGGGATAACACAGTTACTAAAAGTCTGATGTAAAAACACTTGAGAAGGAAAGAGGAAATGTAAGCCATAGGAATTCTTGTGAGAAGCCAAGTAACATTCACGTTTTCCCTGCCTCCTACCGAGCTCTCCTTGGTGACTTGTTACCTTTCAGGTCTGAGTTAGTCTGTTACCTTCTCAGGGAGGCCTTTCTCTCTGATGCTTGAATATGCATATAACAATTTCCACATTATACATAAATACACAACTATGCAGCTCTCAGTCATAAGAGATGAACTGTAAGCCCCATCAAGGCTAGAAAAACTCCGCCATCGCCACTTAGTTATGGGACTTGCACACATCAGACCATCAATAAATTGTGAAAATAATAAATGATTAAATCATTGATCTGATAGTGTAGCAACAGCTCTGGTAATCAGCATACCTCTGACAGGGTCCCCCTCAGACACAGGCACATGCTTTTCCTTCTTTCATGTTGAATGTCAAGGTGATGCAGATTCTTGAAGCAATTGACCAGACAGGCTTCATTCAGAAAAGAACAGGCCAGGTGTGGTGGCTCATGCCTATAATCCCAGCAATTTGGGAGGTCAAGGTGGAAAGATTGCTTGAGTTTAAGATCATCTTGGAAAACATAGGGAGACCCAATCTCTACAAAAACTTTTTTAAAAAATCATCAGAGTATGGTGGGCACACACCTGTAGTTCTAGCTACTCAGTCTGAAGTGGGAGGATTGCTTTAGCCCAGGAGTTCAAGGCTGCATTGAGTGATGCTAGTACCACTACACTCCAGTCTACATGATGTAGTGAGATCCTACTGAAAGAAGAAGGAAAGAAAAGGGAAAAAGGAAAAGAAAAGAAAAGAAACAGGGAAGGGAACAGTAGAGATTCTGTCAGATGTCTGGCTCATATTCACGTCCAAGTTGAGTCCTAATCCAAAACACGTGGCTTGATCTGAGCAGCAGCAATGGGTATATCCCAGAGACCTTTGCCCAAAATGCCTCCAATGGAGCCTGTAGGGGGCATCATCATCAATCCCTCAGAAGAGGGAGTCTATCAGGAAGGCACCTGCCTTTATCCCTTCCTGGGTCCTGGGTCTCCCTGGGTATTCAGGGTATTCAGAGTTTGCTAGACACACAAGAATCATTTTTTAAAAATCTCTATCACCAGATAATCCGAATACCAATTAAATCAGAATCTTTGGAGGCCGGATGCAGACATCAGCATTTCCTAGGATTCTCCAGGTGACTCCAGCATGCAGCCTAGTTAGAGATGCCAGCCAAACTCTAGGATCTTGTTGGCAGGGTGCTGGGACCAGCAGGGGTGACATCACTTGGGTATGCTTTAGGAGGGCAGAATCCCAGGCCCATCCCAGACAGACTAAACTGGACTTTGCATTTTAAAACAACTCTGAATGGTGAGGTGTGAGCACTGCTCTAGGAAACTTGAAAGTGAAGCAGGCACCACACGGTCAACTTTCCTCTAGCCATAGTCTCTCTCTTTTCTTTCTGTGTCTCATACTCTTCAATCTCTGCTCCAGAATTCCAGAACTACAGTTACTTATCATGCTCTCTCCTTTCAACACCATTTCTTTAATATTCTGAAATATTTTAAACATTCAGAGAGTTCAGAGGAAAATACGACAAAAACCAAGGTACCATTTTTATAAAAAGGAAGCCCTGCCTCTCATTGGGTCCTTTCTTAGGTAAAAAGTAACAGGTTACTCCTACTAATAAAACTAAAGCAACCTATTCATAGCTACCCAATTTTATTTTATTCTATTTCTCCTGAAATGTGCTTATTATCTTGAGGTTAGTATGCATATTTCTCTTTTTTCCACATTGTTATTTTTTTTTCCTATTTGGAACACCATAGCAAATAAAACACAAGAGAAAAGCTGTTCTCATAGAGCTTATATTCTCATGTGTGACCAATAATAAGTTTAACAAATACATAAATTATACTAGATGGCAATATGTGATATGGAAAAAAAGAAAGGAGCAAAGAGGGTAGGAGAGTTCTGAGAGTGTTGTAATTTTAAATACAGTTTGGGGGAAGAGATGAATTGTGGACAACCATGTGAAAGAGATATGGGGATGAGCCAGGAGGTTATTGAGGGAAGGTTGATACAGACAGAGAGCTCAGCAAGAGCGCACATCTTGAGATAGGCCTGGCAAAGATGCTCCATGGGGTAGAGCAGATTAATGAAATTGCAGGTAAACAGCAGAGAGTTAGTGAAAACCTGAGCATGAAGGGCCTTGCACGCTGTTGGAAAAACTTTGGATTTTTCAATGACGATCAGAATAGTTCAGCAGACATTTTTACAGGCTATCTCTGGCTGCTATGATAGACTTTGGGGTTGAGGGTAAGGAAGTAGGATAAGGAGTGAAGCACAAAGAAGGTAGAAGTTCATGCAAGAAATAAGGGCTTTTTAAACCAGACTTGTGGTTGGTGGTAAGAAATGGTCATGTTTTGGAGACATTTAGAAGTTCGAGGTTAGAAGATTTCTTCGTGATTTGGGGAATGAGGGATAAGAAAGAGAAAAGTCAAGGATGAGAAACTATAAGGATTGTTTTGCCACTAAAGGAAATTGAAATGACTTCAATCCAGAAAACCAGGCTTGGTGCCCATGGTTCAGTAGTTAGGGCGCTGGGCACATGTACCTGCTGGGCTGGCAGGTTCAAACCTGACCTGGGCCTGCTAAACAATAATGACAACAACAATGAAAAAATAGCCAGGCATTGTGGTGGGCACCTGTAGTCCAGCTACTTGGGAGGCTGAGGCAAGAGAATCACTTAAGCCTAGGAGCTTGAGGTTGCTATGAGCTGTTACACCATGGCACTCTACTGTCGGTGAAATAGTAAGACTCTTATCTCAAAAAAAAAAAAAAAAAAATTGGAGGATATGACTGAAGTGTAGTGTTCGGAGGTTTTGACTCTGAGATGTCTTTTAGACACTTAAATGGAAATATCAAATAAATATTCCAGTAGATGTCTGGAGACCAAGGGGATATCAATACAGATGCCTGAAAGTCATGACCATGTAGATGATATTTAATGCCACAGGGCTAGCGGGGATCACAAGAGGTTTATAGAGGAAATAAGAAACAAGGACGCTCTGTTTATCAACATCACAGGGTGGGGATTTGAGGAAGACACAGCAAAGCACACCAACAAAGAACATCAAGGAACATGCAAGTAGGACCAGGAGAGCTGGCATCCTGAATGCCCAGGGAAGAAATTATCTCAAAGAGAAGGAAGTGATCCACCTTATCAAATTCCCTCAAGTAAGACAAGGGCTTAGAGTCAACCACAAGATTTACTAAGGTGCAGGAATTTAGTGACTTTCACAACAGCAGCTTTGAAGTTGTAGGAATCAGAGATTGATGAGAATTCGTTTCCAAGCGTCTTAGAGAGAGAAAATAGAGACAGTGAGTTTATACAACTCTTTTAAAATGCTTTGCCATAAAGTGGAACAGAAAATGAAGGAACAGCTGGAAGAGCCAGTGAAGTGCCTCTGCAGAAAGCCACACGCCTTTGTATGTAATTCTTAACCGTTACATACTCATAAACGACTCTTATAAATGAGAGTTAGCCTCACTTTTAACTTGAAATTGAAATTGCCTGTAAACATCTCAAACAGATTAGGCAAAAACTCTGAGGTTGGGTTAATGTATCTCTAGTGTGAGGTTAGGGTAGTTGCCTGCCTCTCAGACTAGACTCTGAGGGTCTCAAGGTCAAAGCTACATCACTTGCTTCTGTAATCTCCGCACCTGACTGGCACATAGTAAGCACAATAAATATTTCCTAAGGGAATATAAATGTTTCTGCCTTTTCACATGAATTTAATAAACAAGCCAGAGAGCCACTTTGGAAAACAATAGAAAGGATGGAAATAAAGCACGACCTGCTGTTAGACCATCTCTTTAATCTCCACAGTTCTCCCGTGAGCCTGGAAAATCCAAGCATATTACATCCCTGCTCCGCCTTTGTCTGTTTTGGCAGAAATACCCTCAAAGCTCTTCTGGAGATTAGTTTAGTATGACCTTCCAATTCCGAAACCACGTAGGCCTACTTCAATCAACCTGTTCTTTTCCAGATGTCTTTTCCTACCCCATCCTTTGACGTGGTTTACCATTTTAATTCCTCTGCTGTTTAACGTATCAGCCTTCTTCGGAAGAGTTGTGTCACATACATGAGTTATGTTATGGGTTACTTACACGGCCATGTTTCCCTGTGATTTCACTGGGGTATTTCATGGAAATGTGAAAGCACAGATGGCGAAAATGGAATTGTAGGGCTGCAGCAGTTAAGTTTGCTTACCTCATCTAGTGCTTAGAGAGACTTTTGAAACAATTTTCAACTCAAATGGAAGTGCTTTCTAATACAGTTTGTGATTTTCCACAGGATAAAGAGCTCTTAAAAAAACTTTTTTGGAAAGTATTGAGTTTCTGTAATACAATTATCTTACTTGCTGTCCAATGATTTCTCCTATTACTTATAGACTTATCACTTCACGTAGACTGATGACTCAGCAGTGAATATTACCTCCTGACTTCAGAAATCTGACTTAAAGTAATTTCTATTTAAGGTGTTACTTCCTTCCTGTGTTTTTACTGCTAATTTTTGCTAGCCCTAGAATAAGAAAATAAGTCATCTTTATAGATTGAGACTCATTTCCTGACTTGTAATATAGTTGGTTAATTATAACTAAATTTAATGGAAGTAAAAAAGTTAAAAATAACATAAATTCCTTATATGACATGAATGGGGGAGGGGGGTGAAATATAAAAGAGAGAAGATTCTTTTCAGCACTTATAGTTACCATTCCACTAAATGAATGCCGATATTTTTCTGGAGTCTGGAAGAGTATTTTCTAAAAAGAAATTCTATCTTCAGAAATACAGGGTGTTTGTAAAGTTCATTGCACACGAACTTTATGGATAACCTGTCTGTATAAGATATCCTCCCCATAACTTGGATGAGAAATCATATTGTTTCACTGACTACCTCGAAGTTTACTAATATGCTGTCATATAAATATATCTGTATTCTGTAAAGAGGGAGTGTGCTCTTAATAGATATGCCAATTATTTCATATGATGGAATATCACTAACTCCGTAAGAGAGCTGAACAGAGTAAGAATATTCTCATCAATCTCCATCATAGATGTTTATGATACACTTCCTTTGCCAGAATTGGTAATATCTATGCCCAATTTTATGGTTATATTATGGTGCCTAAGACAGATACTTGTGTTTGTCAAGCATCTATGACTTGTCAGGTAATGACAATGAGAATAATTAACTCGAGAGTTCCTTTTCTTGAATAAGATGTAATCAAGGCACATAAACTTTAAAATAATGTCTTGGCAGTTCAAGTGAAATCTGTAGTAGAACTGGAATAAAATAATAACAGATAAACTAATAATTTCTTTCTATTTTCAGATAAAGAGTCCATTTGCAGGCATGTAAGTAAATGCCTCAAATGTCCTTTTTAAAAAATATTATTTTATATTTGGCCTGGCTCATTTTCTGATGTTATGACAGAATATGCTATACTGGGTAATTTACAATATTACTTTAAAAAAGAAATTTATTAAGCACACAGTTCTGGAGACTAGGAAAAAAGTCAAACTGCCTAGGGCTGCCCAGAGCACTGGGGCTGTGTTATCCCATGGAAGAAGGAGAAAGAGCAAGGGAGTGCATATGAAATGAGAAACCCAAAGGGCCAAGCTCATTTATAAAAACTCATTCTAGCAACAACTAACCCCCCCCCGCCATAATAGCATTTATCCATTCACAAGGGTAGATTCCAAGGATGTAATCACTTCTTAACACCACCACAATTGCTTCTAAATTTCAACATAAGTTTCAAAGAAGACAAAAATTCAAATCATAACATCCCTTCTAACCCCCCAAAACTCATGTCTCCTCATACAAAATGTGTTCATTCCATTCCAATAGTCCCAAAAGTCTTAACTCATTTCTTCCTCAATTCAAAACCCCAAGATCCAAAATCTCATCTGAATCAGATATGGGTGAGACTCAAGATATGATTCATCCCAACATGAGTCTCTCCAGCTGGAAGCCTATGAAACCAAAGCAATTTATCTACTACCAAAATACAGTAGAACCTCTGTAAGTTGACCACCTAAAGGACTATAAAAAGACAGCCAACATACAGAGGCCATAAGGAACTTCCACTGAGCACATGTGGTGCATGGCCCATCAATGAAAATTAGGTCAACTATGGAGACGGTCAATGTAGGGAGGTAGTCAGTTATGGAGGCTCTACTGTACAATGGTGGGAAAGGCATAAGGTAGACAACCCCATTCTAAAAGAAGGAAATAGGCCAAAAAAGAGAGATGACTGATCCCAACAATTCCAACAAGGAAAGCATCATTAAGTCTTAAAGCCAGAGAATAAGCTCTTTAGACTCCCATGTCCTGTTTCCTGGACACACTATGGGGAGGTGGTCCTATGGCTTTGTTGGGCTCAACCCACACAGCTGTAGAGTGACACACTGGTATCCCCATGGCTCTGTGGTCTTGAGGTAGCCCCACTGCCAAGGCTCCATGAGGTATTGTCCAACTGGGAACTCTCTCTGGTGGTTCCAATCCCACATATCTGCTCAGCATGCCTTAGTAGTTCTCTGCTGTCCCTCTACCCCTGCAACATGTTTCAGCCTGTGTTCCCAAAGCATCCAATACATCCTTTGAAATTTAGGTAATTTAGGTAGAGGTAGCCATGCCCCCACAGTTCTTGCATTCTGCAAGCCTTCCGAATTAACATCACAAAGATGCTTACCACAGCAATCCCCAATGTCTTTTACACGAGGGACTACCTTCATGGAAGCCAAGTTTGCCACTGACTTGGGGGATAGTTTCAGGATGATTCAAGCCTAAACCATTTCTTGTGCACTGTATTTCTATTATTATTGCAGAATATGAAGGAAGCCAGAATAGCACCCAGCTTCCTTCTATCCAGATCAATATCCTTGGCAAATGGTTGCTTCATCATGCCCTTGGTATTCTCTCTTGGACATGCTTTGCCACTCTTTACGTGGCCAGATCGCAAATTATAAATTGTCCCAACTTTGTACTCTGCTTCTCTTTTTATCTCACTATAAGCAGTGAAAAGAATCCATGCAGCAGCCTGAATGCTTTGCTACTTAGATATGTCTTCTGCCAAATATCTCATTTCATCACTCCTAAATTTCACATTCCATGAATTCCTAGAGCGTGGACACAATTCATCTAAGCCCTTTGCAACAGCTTCCAACATTTGGTCCTCATTTGCATCTAAGACTTCACCAAGAATGGCCTTTACTGTTCATATTTCTATGAAATTCTGGTTACAACTACTTAAATAAGTTATGAAAAGATTCAAGCTCATCCCTGAAGTTCTGGAGTCTTCTAAGCCCTACTAAAGATGTAAGTCTCTGTTGTTCTTGTGGCTGAAGAGTGTTCCATGGTATACATATGTCACAGTTTGTTAATCTATCCATCCATGCCCTTAAAGGACGTTTAGGTTGTTATCTCCACACCTACTTCAGTATTTTAGACCCACAGGATATAGGGTCTGAAAGTCTCAGATAAGTCTTTCCAAGTCTCATCTCTGTTTTCTCTCTTGAAACTAATTCATTTATTCAATTTAACACTTGATGTGTGGTACACAGCAATGAATGAGATATACGCAGAAAGACAAATATTAGCCAAACTTATGAGTGTTGAAAATGGCTAATATGGGCGTACAGAATGCTATGGAAATGTATAACAGATTTAGCTAATGTAATGAGGCAGAGGGTGGGGTAGGATGGAGATAGATAAGCTCTGTTGATAAGAGCTTAACAACATATTAAACTTTTACTATGTGCTAGAACAAACATCCTAAACTCTTGCTTTGTTCTAGGCATTAGACATATATAACACATTCCTCACAACACAACTCTTTGGCTCAAAAAACACAGTTTAAAAAAGACAATTAGAAGACAATATTTTAAGTACCATTTTTAATTAATCTATGTAGAATTATAAGATGTTTGAGAACACTTTAAAGAAGTGTTAACATCTGAGCTGAATCTTAAGGATAAAGAAATTTCATTCAGAAGACAAGGAAGAAAGACATCCCAAGAAAGGAAACAACATGTATGAAATGGATGAAAGATAGGGGAGTCTTAGAAAGCGGGAAGTGCTGTATTTCAAAATAACTCAGGTGTCTATAGAGGCAGGTGCAAGGAAAAGAGCTTAAAAGGAGTAAAGGAGTCAGATTGAAGGTGAGGACTGATAGAAGTGTACAAATAGAGGCTCGATGTTTTGTTATTAGTCAAGCTAACAGATGCTCAAGTAAAATACCTTGTATTTTCCAACCTTGATGCATATGTCTTTTTAACACATGAACTATGTCTCTGATAGTAACATAAGCAAAACTCATAAACTTTCACAACATTTAGAGAAATAGGATATATTTACCATTCGTTTGAGGACCCAGGAGATACAGAGAAGCCTATGGAGAATTGGTTAAGGAAGTGACACCTCCTGGTTTAAGATTGTGTGGAATCAATGACAAAGCAGTTATTTTCTTCTTTTGCAAATTCATTACATGTGATGTGTGATATAAGTGACCTTCTAAGCTTTGAGTCCATGACATGAGAACCCCTCCTATGAAGGATCTACATGAATGGCATTTCACATGATGCTGAGAACTTTGGGTTTTATTCATAAAGCCATGGAAAGATCAAATAATTGATCAATAATAACTACCAAAAACATCTAAAAGGTCATAAAAATCTGTTCAGTTGTTATCCTAAATTCTAAATTGAAAATGATATTATTAAACCAAGAAATTAAACTACTTTTCAGAGAAGGTAATGCTTCCATTGTATCATTAGCTTTCTGTCATAGAATGCAAAATTTTCCTCATCACTTAATTCAAATGGTCACAGGCAATAAAAGTAGTTGATTCATCAAAATATTTTGAGGGATTTTATGTCGTAGACATTTAACATGTGATTTTAATTAAGCTAAATCTATGTTTTTACTATGCAACTTAATTCAAGAAGAAAGAACTTTTCCAAAGACTTCTTCACTCAAGAGTATATGGAGTGTCTATTTCAGGAAATGTAGGACTATGTTAACAATACACAGCATTCTAGAGACTCTTGCCAAGTTATGACAGAAATCATGATTGATGAGTAAAATATGGAAAATAGAAAGAAGCCTAAGTCTGAGATATAGTATTCTAGAGTGACTAGGGCCAACTACTAAGATGTTGACCTAGTTGGAAGCATGGCCTGTTTTCTAATGCTGACTTTTATTATCACTGAATCTGGACTGAGTGGATCCTATAAGGAAAAACTCAAGAGAGCAGAAGGCTCTGGTATTTCCTTAGTTTACATAAAACTTTAATGCTGAAACAAAATGACATACTGGTGATTCATGGATAAACCAGTCAGATTCTGTAAATGAGACATCTGGAAAGTGATTTCAAGTTGCACCTTAAAATATAACTTGTAAAAAAAAAAATACAGCTAACTATGCTTTTTAAAAAGTTCTTCTGTTGAGTCCAACACAAAAGATGTAATTCAGTCTTGTTATGACTTTTTTAAATGTTCCAAAATATTTCATCATATTAAAACAGATTTTCGAGATTGAGATTCATAAACATTTTACATTGCAACTGATTAAAAGAAAACAAATTCTGGAATTCTTGGTCTATTTTTAACGCTTGAGCATTAAATTGAAAAATCATTTCAGACCATAAAATTCCGTGGGTATTTGGAATTTATGGTGGTCTGTGATTATTGCTGAAACAGAGATTAATGACTAATATGAGAGAACCATTACATCTGAGAAGCTGACCATGGGCCCTATAAATAGCATATCCTTTACAAGATTTTCAAAACGATTTTTGACTTTATAATAGATAAGAATTCCAAGATAACCATAAGTACCATAAAAGATCATTTTCTTAATCCCCTTCCCCATTCTCTTCAACATATCTTGGAACCATCGTACACATCTAATGACGTGAATTATTGTGCTTGGCCGATATCTAAATTCACCCTTAAAGAATTAACAAATGTAAAGTCACAAAAACTGTTAATGTTTTTAATGTGTTTAATAGGGTTTTTTGGAATTTTATATGTCATAAAATGTGAGAACATCAGATTCCAAATAGCTTAATTGCTATCCATAATAATGTTATGATTCTAAAGTCTTCTTTAAATTCATAGGCAAACAAAAGATATCAGGCAAAAAGGAAGCCATTTTTTCCCCAAATATGATGTCATTTATCTTAGCCTAAATGATTCATCCAGATTCCAAATTCAAATATTTTGTCATTGTTAGTATTAGCATCTGGCTAAAGGCTCTCTCTATGTAGTCCTAGACTAGAACTGACAAAGTATATGAGACAAATAGAACCTAATGCCACCACAGAATCCATTTACACCAGACTGAGGTTTTAACAGCACAGAATAAGAAGAGTGAAACTTTTGATAAAATAAAGCATGATCTAATTTGAGACGGCAAGGCAAAAGGCTCCTCTGGGACTCACTTTTAGACATGAAGAAAAAGATGAACACTGGCTGGCGAAGGCGATTTACCTTGAACTTTGGGAAAAACCTAAGTTTTCTTGCATGTCATTGAGGCAGCTGGAGCTTTCCCTGTTCTTTTATTTTCCTTCACAGACGTCTACTTATTACATTTCCATAACATGGTCTGTTCTGATTTAAGCAAGATATCCGTAAGTTTTGACCATACTGTAAATGAGCATTTAAAATGCAATATTAATTTTCCTATAAACTCAAATTATTTTGCTTCCAAATATTACAGTTTTACTTACATATGTTTTTATACACAAGTAATAATTTTTTCAGTACCTACTTTGAGCACTGGGGATACAATAGTGAAGAAACAAACAAAATCCTATCTCTTGTGGACCGGGCTGCAGCACTGTGCCATTCCAGAGCACGCTATTAAATTTGAAGTCTCTGAGAACAGTCCCCTGAAGTTGGAAGGGCACCACGTCTGGGCTCTTACATGGTAACCATTCATGGATATGTCATATTCCTTCTTTAAGCAAAAGCACGGAACAAAGAGACGGGGAAACACATTGTCCAAGTAAATTCCCCAAAGGAAATGACGCTTACTCCAAAAACTGGGATAATATTTTTAACTATTGTAATGGACAGGTTTTTTAATGGACTGTACACTTCCATGCTTGTTAAACAGAATATACTGATCAGACTTAACTTATTCTTAATGACTACATTTCATAATCTTGAACACAGGCTATTAGACTGTGTTAAAATTCTGTGCTTGCTCTCAGGAGCATGAATCATGCCCCATAGTATGAGCAGCCCCAGCTGCTGCACTGTCCAGTTCTTTTGTCTACTTTTTGTAATCTCTCTTCTCATGCTGTGGGCTCTCGGATCCTCCCATCTCCACACCCCTTACAACGGTTTATTTTCTCATGCCGAATTACTGTGTTTAATCTGCAATGCACACAGCCAAACTTGACCCAAACAATTAAACAACATATATAAATCTGTGTGCATATATGTATTTTTTAATTAGAATAATATTATGGCAAGTAATAAGACAGTAGAAAAATCACTATTAAAAAACTTGTTTTGGCTGTTCCAAGACCTTCTTTTGGCCTCTGGGCTGAAAATTGTTGGATTTGTCAGTTAAGAGACCAATCTAGTATATTACTTTTTATCTGTGTGTGTATAAGTGTTTGTGTGTGTGTGTGTGTGCAAGAGACGAAAAGGGAGAATTACAGAGAGAGGAGACAAAAAATGACTAATTTGTGTGTATACATGTATATACAATATATACCTGTTATATATGGGCTGCGATGCATAAAAATAATGAACAATGAAAGAGTTACCTTCACCATTTTAAGATTATCTATCTGATGACTGCATTAGCTGTTTGGTCTATATTATCTACTAAGCATAGGGAAATTTGTAACACGAACATCACAATTCTACAAGGCTCTAATTTAGGAAAGCCTGCAAAGTTATATTAAATATTATTTCTATGCCTAACCATTTTTTTAAAAAATGCCCTGTTTTTAATTTTTTGTGAAATTGACTGAATTAAATATTTTAATTGAGGATTTATTTTAAAATAGATGTTTGCAAAATAGCAATCATTCATATACAGCATATGTATTCAATAATCATGAGAGTAAACAAGATTGGTTTTTTACATTTAAAAATATAAAAAAAATTTCCAGTAGAGTTTATCCACTTGCAAAGCTAGCTTATAATTAGGCAATTCATCAATGTCATTTATAAATAATAACAAAAAAATGAAGAAAAACCATGTTACAATTTCAATAGGTACAGAAAAACATTTAGTAAATAAACATTGAAATAAATATTTATTAATAGACAACATAATCAGCTAGGTCAAAAATTCTAAGAAAATCAACAGAATAGCTGTTACAACTAGTAACTGATTTAACTATGTTTCAAATTACAAAAGCAATGTGCAAAAATCAATCTTATTTCTACATACTAGCAAAAAACGTGAAATATTTAATATAGCATCATAAAAAAATGAAATACTTATAAGTTAAACAAAAGTTATGCTATATGGACAAACTGAAAACTTCAAACCATTTATTTAAAAAGATTTAAGTGAATGTGGAATGTCCCACGATAATTAATCAATATTGTTGAGGTATAGTTTTTCCACATTAACTGGCTGCTTCTAAAGTTTATGTGAAAACTCCAGAGTTTGGTCTAGATTTGATCTAGAGTTACAATACTCAAGACATTGGGAGTATGGTTGAAAAGATAGAGCTGTGGACCGATGGAACAGAAGAAGGGTCTAGAAATAGTCCCACACATATATGGTCAATTTAATGTCAACAAGAGCACAAAGGCAATTTAGTAGAGAAAATATTGTTCTTTCAACAGTTCTTGTTTTTTTATATTAAAAAATTTGTGTACATAGGGGTGGTGCCTGTGGCTCACAGGAGTAAGGCACCAACCCCATATGCTGGAGGTGGTGGGTTCAAACCCAGTCCCAGCCAAAAACTGCCAAAAAAAAAA
>NW_003852516.1:3350294-3357653 GCF_000181295.1 Otolemur garnettii
TACATAGTGCACATATGCAGAAAAAACTTCACCCTTAACTTCATATCATATACACATACAATAATTATCTCTAAATAGATCATAGGTCTAAATATAAGAGCTAAAGCCACACAACTTCTAAAAGGAAACATAGGATTTTTAATTAAGTAAACATTATTAGATAATACAGAAAAACTCCAAACCCAAAAAGAAAAAAACATAGTAAATTGTACTGTATCATAATTTAAAACAGTTGTACCCTAAAAAGGTATTTTTAAGAAAATGAAAGCAAAATTATAGGCTGGGAGAAAATATAGATCCTAATAAAGGACTTAGATCCAAAATATATTACAGATCTTATAACTCAATAGAAAAATACAAAACCCAACTTTAAAAAAACGGCCAAGTGACTTGAATGACACCACCAAAGAATATATATAAACATCAAATAATCCTATGAAAAATTCTTAAATCTTTAGAAACATGAAAATTCAAACCAGAATTATATACCACTCCCTGTCCCCTACAAAGACTGAAGTTAAAAAGTCAGACTATACTAAGTACTCTCAATATGTAGAGAAATTAGATCTCTCAGAGATTATTGCTGAGTAAAATAGTTCAGCCACATTGGAATTGTTTGACAGTGTCTTATATAATTAAATCTGCACTTACTCCATAGCTCAGGAATTCCATTCCTAGGTATTTATCTAAGAGAAAGAAAATGTATCTACACACAGACTTGTACATGAATATTTGTGCCAGCTTTGTTATAATGCCAAACTAGAAACAAACAATCCAAATGTCCACGGACTTGTGAATGTATAAACAAATTGTGGTATGTCTATACAATGGAACACTACAGGATAAACGTTTGAACTACTGCTGCGCAAAATAATTTGGATTAATATCAAGAACAAATTATACACATGAAATTGATGAATTTCATAGTATGCAAATTATAACTCAATGGAACTAAATAAAAAATAGACTTAGCTTGTTAAATCGTGGTGCCCTGCCAACCTCAGGGGACTATTCACGATAGCATGGACTATCAGTTCCACGTGTCTCAGAATCATGGCAGTTCTAAACAGTCAAGATCCCACATTTATTATATAAAAACTAGTGGCATGGAATTTGCTAGCGTCCTGGAAGGATAATCTGAACTCCTGTTCTGGTATTGTTCTGAGATTTGTGTCTGTACTTACAATTCAGAATCATATTTGCAGACTGCAAGTTGAACAAATACCAGATTAGTGATTGCCATGAGTACAACTTCATTAACTAACTGGTTAGGCTTTTTTTTTTCCTTTCAGGTTTTTTTTTAATCTTGTTTTCATAGCTTCATTACCAACCTCAGAAATAATTATTAATAGCATTGTACTTCAGACTTAACAAGCATACTGGAGATAAAAATTAAGTGGTTGACCTGAACACATGTTTTTTTAAACAATACTAGTGGGGGAAACAGGTGATAACCAAAGCCTACAGTTTGCCCAGACACCTACTGTAAGGAGTGGTGCTTATCTGGTTTACCCAGTGCAAGAGTTAAAATATTGAATGGGGATTTTCTGATTCATTGCAGACTTCAATCACCTCTCCTTAATCATATCTGAAGAGGTTCTTTAAACCTAGGATTTCATAAAGACCACAAAAGCAATCCATTAAGAACGACTGCAATTTTATTGTGCAGTGGGAAGTACGGATGATTTAAGTTTAAACCTATTGTTAGCCACAGCAATGCATTACTATATTAGTAGTGAAATGTCTCAGACCATGAACATGACAGTGGGGAATTTTGATCAGATCTTTTCCAGCCATTGTTGTATTTCTGGACTGCCTCTTTATTATTCTTATTTCCAATGCCCACTTTTCTTAATATGTCTTATTTGCCATCCCTTTATAATTTCCTTACATCAGGACTGATAGGAATGATTAGCACATTCTTAGAATCTATATGCTTACTTGAAATGCACAGTCTTTTGCAACTAGGTTTAGAAAGTGGTATTTATTCCTAGTTGATATGGCATACAACTCTGTAAATTCTCTATCTTTAGTTTTTTTTAGAGACAGAGTCTCATTTTATTGCCCTCAGTAGAGTGCTGTGGTGTCAGAGCTCACAGCAACCTCCAGCTCTTGGGCTTAGGTGATTCTCTTGCCTCAGCCTCCCGAGTAGCTGGGACTACAGGCACCTGCCACAGCACCCAGCTACTTTTTGTTGCAGTTTGGCCAGGGCTGGGTTTGAACCAGCCACCCTTGGTATATGGAGCCAGCGCCCTAATCACTGAGCCACAAGTGCCACCCATCTTTAGATTATTTTTAAATATGCCCATGTCTCTATTTTGTAACCTTGTTTTCCTTAACCTCAGCATTGGAAAGGTTTTATAGCTTATTCAAGCTTTAATAAAGAAAATAAAAATAATTTCCTAAATCAGCACTTTTTTATTTTTTTTGGCCAGGTCTGGGTTTGAACCCACCATCTCCGGCATATAGGGCCAGCGCCCTACCCTTTTGAGCCTCAGGCACCACCCTAAATCAGCACTTTTTAAAATATTTTTTAAAATATTAAAATACTAAATACTAAAATACTAAAATATTAAAATTTAAAAATACTTAGCATTTAACCCATGGTTTTTCTTAGTGTTTAAACTATAAAATCCACCACCCTGATTCCACACTACCTCAGAAACCAAAAACAGAGAATAAAGGCCACCAGCTTGCCCACCTGCAGATGTTTTGATCTTAACCAGAAACACATTCCCTGGACACATGCTCCCATCACTCACTGGCCAAGACAGAAGGATCCTGGCCTCAAGGGATAGATTGGAAGAAAGCTGCTGAACCTGCTGTTCTAACAGAACTTTCAGCTTACTGATCTCTGCCGACCTTTTGCCAAAATACAATCAGCAGATCTACCAAATGAAAGCATAATTGAATATTGCCAATAATCTAGATGAAAACTGACTGTGACCAAACATAGTAGTAGGTGTGAAATGATTAAAAATAATTATATTTTATAAAGATTGAAGGATAAAGTCTTATCTGTGAAGATCAAAAAATACAGATGACTAAATAGAAGACTCATAAAGTTGGGAAGTGTTTAATTAGCCATATATTTTAAGAGTGAGGGAGAAATGTAAAAATAGGGAAAATTATATTAGATTTCCTACGAACATATCTTTGTAGGAAAAAGAAAAAAGATCTCATTGACAACATTGCTATTCACATAACTGGGGTGCAAGGGAGAGGACTCTTTGTCCCAGCAGTATTTACTCACATGTAGTGAGGCTTTCGCGAGTGAAGAGTTGGAGTCTGCAGCCCAAGGTTGAAATCTGCCTCCCCCACCTATTAGGTGAACTTGACTGACTTTGGTGGAGATACGTAGCAACAATAAGTCAGTCTTCACGCTGCATCTGTTTCTCTATCTGTCAAATGCAAGACAGAGTTTTACATTGTAAAGACCTCTGTGTGTCTCAGGAGGTTCATTGGATGAAATTGGCCACCCCCACCCATATGCCACGCATACCCAGCTAGGGCAAGCTCCTCATTTAACTGGCTAATGCAAAATAGCCACACGGGGGACTCAGAGCAGCTGTGGCATATCTCAGCATCAAATCCTGTTGCCTTCACCCTACTGGGGACACAGGCTGCTGTTGACAACATCTGCAAAGAATACAGTCTCACCAGATCTGGAAATACTAAATTTTTTTTTATTGTTGGGGATTCACTGAGGGTACACTCAACCAGGTTACACTGATTGCTTTTGTTAGGTAAGGACCCTTTTATAATTGACCGGCCGCCAACAGGTGAACCTCCTCCCTTGTCCCCCAACCCCTTCCCTCCTTCCCTTTCTCAGCTCGCCCCTTCCCCCACCCCCCACTGTACACTAGGACATGAATTGTCCTCATATCAGAATTGAGTACACAGGATTCTTGCTTCTCTATTCTTGTGATGCTTTACTAAGACGAATGTGTTCCACCTCCATCCTGGTTCATACTAAAGACATAAAATCTCCATCTTTTTTAGTGGCTGAGTAATTCCATGGTATACATATACCACAGCTTGTTCATCCATTCCTGGGTTGGTGGGTTGGTGGGTTTCCACATTTTGGCAATTGTAATTGTAAATTGAGCTGCAATAAACAGTCTAGTTCAAGTGTCCCTGTAGTGAAAGGATTTTTTTTTTTTTCTTCTGGGTAGATGCCCAGCAATTGGAAACCTTAATTCTTGAGATGCTATTATCTTTTTTACACTCGGTGATGGCATCACTAATCCAGAAGCACCTACTCTAATAAATGCGTTCCCCATTGAGACCAGTGTCTATGGGCATTGGGTGCTCTGCGTCCCTAAGCCACACTCGGTATCAGCAGATCCCTGCCTCGCCTAGAAGGGAAACGAAGCATCAAGATCAGGTGACCCTAGTAATATCTCTGCTCTCACTTTCCAGCATTGAAGAAGGCCATTTCCCCCACAGAACCTCTGACCACTAGATGAGATGATCCCAGAGAACTCTGAGGCACACACCAAATATTCTATAGTAATTATTTTTATTATTACTTCATAGAATCTTTGTGAGATTTATATAAAGTACTTGGTGGGACATGCTGAGCCCCAAATCTGTCTTGCAGCCTAAAGTTCTTGAGTTAGTCTGTTTTGCATTGCCATAAAGGAAAACCTGAGTCTGGGTAATTTATAAAGAGCAGAGTTTATTTTGGCTTGCAGTTCTGCAGACGGCAAGCATGGCACCAGCTTCAGCTTCCAGGGAGGGCTGCAGGGAGCTTCCAATCAAGGCGGAAGGAGAGGGGAAGCAGGCCTGTCATGAAGCTAGAGAGGGAGGCAGTGGGGCCAGGCTCCTGCAAACAACCAGGAACTAATAAAGCAAGAACTCGCTCGCTAGCCAAATTATCCTGGGGAGGGGCACAATGCCCTTCGTGAAGGATCTGCCCCCCTGACCAAAACACCTGCCGCAGGGCCCACCACCAGCACTGGGGATGAAATTCCAGCATGGGACGGTCCAGGCCAGACCTCCACACCCCAGCAGGCCTTGGGAAGTGGCTGTTACTGCTACCCCTCTTACTGTTCACGATGCTGTCGACATCATCATGTCGCTGTCACGCTTACCTTCACTCTGCACTGACCCTTTGTCTAACTGTGTCTCAGTCTTGTGGCTTATGTGAGCTTCTCCGCTGAAACCTTAACTCACGACGTGAGATTGATTCACAGCGTAAACCAACTTGCACTATGTTTGATAACAAACTGCGTGAGATCCTCAGCTTGCATGTTAAACGTCCTCAGTGATTTATTATGCTCCAGAGGATGATGAAAGAGCGCCCAGTGAGATTCAGGATTGCCGTTCGTACCAGTTTACAGCACTACACGTTAGAATGACTAAGTCCAGCAAACGTTAAATGTCCTACGTGATCACAGGCTATACCAGAGAGTCAGCATAGCAGAATGTGGATACAATGACAAGAAGTGATTCTTGACCTGTTGGTGGGAAGACAGACATTTTATCTTCCCTGATTTTATTTTCTTGATCTAATAACAAGTGGAACTTTGTCTAGCGGGAGTTTCTCCTAATACAGTAGCCGTGTTTTGTTGTTGTTGCTTTTTAATTTACAATTATGGTTTCTCACTATATATTTAATGCGCCTTAATTAAAACTTAAACATTCAGGAATATACTACCCTGTTAATTTCATAACTCCCAGTTTTTAGAGAAGCTGACATGGTATATTGGCTACTTTGTAAGAAAGATGTTCATAAATCTGGGGATTTTAACATAAAATTCTCTCAACTCCAACAAGGCACAGTAAGGATGTGTTTTCCAAAAATACGGTGACTTGGATGTCTTGGGACAGTTTTTGAAGAGCAGAAAGCCTAGTACTTCATAGTTACAAGGGATTTAAAGGAAGAAGATCAAAGATTCTCTAATAGTTATTAGTTAATAGTTATAACTAAATAGTTGTTAATTATTTCATCGTGTCATATGGATATGCAATATCTCTCTTCCCAAACCAGCAGAGCTAATTGTTCTATAATTCACTGTGCAAAGTGGGCCTATGATTTTGAAAACAGGAGACTGTCTGAGGCAGTGGAAAGAGCCCTTGGCCAGGAGTAAAGTAACCTGGATTCAAGTCCTGTCCTGTAATTCTACCCTCCTGCCAGGATACATGTCCCTTAAGCTCTCAGAGCCCCACTCTGATCAGAGAGCAATTGCCTTGCTGTTTTGCACAGTGAAAAGTTCCAACTAAATATTGAATACGAAGATGTTTGTTTCTTGAGTAACCACACCTAAAAATATACATCTCTTTTACCTGTCACTCTGAGCTACATTCAACCAAAGCTTTGCACTCTGTAATCCAGCTCCGTAATCACAGCTTTGGGATCCTTAGACTTCCCACGCCCTCACTCTGACTTTACCTCATCGCCTCTCCTAATGGAAACTCTTAACTTTATTTGCTTCTCAGTGGAATCGGACCTTCCTGCCTTCCACGTTATACATGAAGCGTACCTCTCCGTCTTCCTTAATTAAGATCTACAGCTTACTTCAGTTGACATCATCGGGGTGCAAAGACAGGGAGATGCTGCTTATCATTCTTTGTGGTGATTCTTATTGGTGATAAATGGATCTCCTTTTCCCAAACCTAACTTATCAGCTACTGAAGGGCCAGCCTCACACCTGTTCCATCTGCCCCAGTGACTGATTCAGGACTTTGTGATGTGGGCTAACCTCACAGGAGTTAGGTGATATCTCAGAGTGGCTTTGATTTGCATTTCTTTGATGATTTGGGAGGATGAGCCTTCTTTCACGTGTTTGTTGGTCATTGATCCATCATCTTCAGAGAAGTTTCTGTTCAAGTCTCTTGCCCACTTATAAAGGGGGTCATTTGCTCTTTTCTCACTGATTGAGTTCTCTGTAGAATCTAGTTATCAGCCACAGGTTAATATTTGGGGTGTGTGAGTTTTTGGTTCATGATGGTTTTATTGTACCGGCTTATATTAATTCATATTCTAATGTAAGCATTAGTAGTAACACATAGCTTTCCAACAAACCATGCTCTTAATTTATCCAACAATTACCCCACAGCCTGTTTGCAAATTTTTACATGGGGTTACTCTATCAAAAACATCTTTGTATAGAACTGGAAAATAATTGGCTCTTAAAGTATTTATTTCTTCTTTTCACCTTTATGTCCTTCGATTTACACCAGTGGGAGACTTCAGGTTAGTAGGAAGAGGAACTTCGTAAATGGTGGAGAACAGCAGCTTGGAGATGGAAGGATGTGAGTGCCCAGAGTGAGAAGTTACAGTGAGGACTGTAACACAAACATATCCAAAGGCACCGGTGAAGAATTCCTACTTTGGAGTTGGAAGCACTTCAC
>NW_003852516.1:3358747-3361600 GCF_000181295.1 Otolemur garnettii
AAAAAAAAAAAAAAAAGTGGCAGAAGTAGATAGTATTTTTTCCCCTTTGGTGATATATGATAAGCATTTCTAAAAATAAGTGTGCAAAGTGTTGGATTCATCTTTCTCAGGAATGGGTGAACTGAGAGTGCGTGTCCTCTCATTATTTCAACATAGCACCAATAGTTGTTTAGGAGGAAGAACAAAATTGGAGCCCCTTCTTAACTGAATTTCCCCCAGGAATTTTATTAGCAAGAGAGAAAGAATAATTCATCCAATTCCACCTTGTTAGTATTATTACTATTATTATTTATAAACATTGAGTGGCTGGTACTAAGTTTTACTTTAAGTATAACTCAATGTCAAATGCTGTATGAGTCTGCGGGGGGTTCTGTAACAGGATACCATAGACAAGGTGGCTTCCCCAGCAGACATTTATTTCTCATTAGTTCTGAAGGCTGCAAAGTCTAAGGTCAAAGCATCAGACAATTCCCTTCCTGGTGTATCCCCTTTTCCAGATTTTCAGACAGCCACCAAACAGGGTGGCCATCAAGTTCAGGTGCAATTTAAAATGACACGCTGTATTATCATGTCTTCACATGGCCGAGGGGAAGCCCTGGTGTCGCTTCCTCCTCCTCTGAGTGCACTAATTCTATCACAAGATCCTTATCTTCATAACCGCATTTAAACACAATTGTCCCCCAAAGGTGCCCTCATCTCTACACACCATCGCATTGGGGGTTAAAGATTTACCATGTGAACTTTGGAAGGAACACAGTTCAGTCCATAGAAAAATGAAAAAGTATTTATATAAACATTTTTGTCATCATTTTAACAAAGTAAGCTGCCTTTTGTGACACCAGTGTTAAATGCTGTAATGAGGATTTGTTTGTATTCAAAAAAATCCTGATAGAACACACTCTTCCTTTTCATATTAAAATATGAGTCCTAACATAAAATTGGAACAATATGTCATCTGATTTACTATACTCTGGGTCAAGTGGTGAAAGAACTATTCAGACAACCTGCCAGGTTCTGTTAGGTTACGCCCAGAGCTTCACGGTTTAAGACAAATGCAAGCTGAAATTTTGACTCAGAAGCATGTGGTCTGGCTCAGGGTTCCACATGTATCTGGAAACACACACACACACACACACACACACACGCACACACAGCCAGGGAATACTGAAATGTCTTTACGGAAGGAAAGCAAAAACCAGCAACTCAGCATCTTGTCCTACAAATTTCCTCCATCTCTTAGGGAAGCCACTCGGTATTTCCTTTGTGGTTCGTATTTCAAGGACTTTTTAAAGCTCGGCCATAAATTTCTTTCTGTATCGTCTCATAATTCTGTGTCTCTTAAGAAATGAGTGTACTAATGGATGTGTTCACAAGTTTGGGAGCTGAACACAGAGGACTTAAAGAAAAATGTATAAACAGGACACAGACAGGGAAAAGTAATGCTCTGGGCATCTCCAGATAAGGTTGCAGAACGCCCCTCATTTTTGGCTCTAGCCTTCCATAGGTGACATCATGCTTCACTCCAACTTCCCATAAGTCCCAAAAGTCACTATCGACCCACGGCTGGATCCCTCCCTGCACAGATAGGCCCCTGGTGCTAAATTACCCTCTGCTTCTCCCTGCCCCTCCTCCACCCCAGACCACACGAATCAAAATTTCTGTTCCTTTCTGTGTACGGATAGGACCTAATTAAAGTAGTGCTTATGTATGATGTCCTGATACCCTCCCCTGCCTTCTTTCCTGAGCTCTTAACTGTACAGTATTAGGAATAGCATTTGAAGACATCACCCAGAACTCACGACAGGAAAAACAGATGTGACTTAACCGAGGATACAAGACAGTGACAGATACTCACAGTACAGAAGAAACGGGGATCCTCACTGCGACACTCTCACTGACTCCTGGGGTTGATAGTCTCATCTTTCTGCCAGGCTAGGTACTTCTTTTTTTCTTACCAATTCGCTTCCTGCTACCCTGAAGCTCTCTCTCAATCACCCAAAATGATTTCCTAAACATAAGAAGTCAGTCTTTAGGCTGTAGATGTCGTGAGTAGCCCTTCCGATAGTCTCCGAATTTATCCTTTAATTTGTACAAATTCAGTATCAAGAGAATAGGGAGAAGTGTAGAAGCTCATATAGTTATGGCTAGGAGGAGTGAGAGTTATAAGAAATACTGTAATGGAACACCTTGGTGGAAAGGGCATGGAGAGAGATTTAGTTCTAACAAGCATGAGAGCTCGCAAGATGAGAGCAGTGGTGAATTGGCAGTCTCTGCACCTGTGGTATTGAGAGGCCCGAGCTCAGCCTTATATTAGGCTGGAGGAGAAGGCAGTCAGGTAGAGTGCACTTTCTATCACCGACATGCTTACTCTGACTCTGTCTCCTCTCCTGCCTGCAGAATGCCAGCACGGCCTCTCTTAGCTGAAGATTACCAAGCTCTGCTAAAGACTAAGATCTGTTCTAAGAAGACTGCTTTACTCTCTCTAAGATACTCTGTCTCTCTCTCTCTCTAGCTAAAGTAGGTAGCCTCAGGTACCTAAGAGAAACTGTTCCTGAGCAAGGTAGCTTAGCGGTCTGCGTCGGGAACCTACCTAAGCTGGCTGAGACCTGGCCAGTCCCGAGCCCTGACAAGTGGTGTCAGAAGCAGATCCTGACAGAGAAGGAAGGAACTAAGGATCGTTAGTGGTTCATCTGTAAAGACCTTTACAGAAAAGCAGGCATTGGAGTTAGGCCTTAGTGTAAGAGGATTGTTTCAAATGACCTTTACTAAAATGGAAAATAAGGCTCAGCACTTGTGGCTCAGCAGCTAGGACGCCAGCTACATACACTGAAGCTGGCGGGTTCAAATCCAGCC
>NW_003852516.1:3361882-3367729 GCF_000181295.1 Otolemur garnettii
GCTATAGGGTGCTACATATGTTTAAATATTTATATTATAAAAATTATTATTAAATTACAAATTATAAGGTAATTGTTCAAATTGTCTTTTAAATCCTTAATAACAATGTGCCTTAAACATAGCAGGTGCTTGAAAACATTTTCTGAGTTCAATTGATTTTTTCTAATCAGCATTTGAAGAAAGTAGCTTCATCCTAATAAAACTACTTAGCCTGCCTTTTACTATAAGAAAAATATTTCTTCTAATTCACTATTCTATCTGCTTATAAGCCTGGTGTATTCCTTGGTTTCTATCTTCTTTTTGAGCAATAAATATCATTATTATTATTCCTCCATCTAGAAGAGAATCAAATAATTATGTGGGCATGGCTATTTAGACACAAACTAAGACAATTTTTGTGCATGCATGGTGGTGATATAACAATCTTCTCTTAAGAACCCTAGTATCATCAGATTGGCTTCCCTGCTGTCTAACCCAAAGAAAACAGTCATAGAGACCAGGGGATCCTATCTCCAAGTTCAACGGGTCTGTTGCTCAAACTGGCTTTGCATGTGGAGTTGTTTTTGTCCTAAACTGTAAAGTCAAATGTCTATGTTTTTGGTAGTTCACACCTTCTACTCAAGACCCCAAATATTATTTTAACTCATTAAAAAACTTGCAGCTCAGCAAGGCCCCAAATAAAATAGCTACTGTGTTTCTGTGATTCATTTGTCTACACAGAAACTTGGCAAGTCTAATCAACGCTCTGCTTTGGCCCACAAATAACTAATATAAGTAGAGGAAATTCTGCTATATTTTATTCCACAATGCGATTATTTCAGTAGTGAAACCCAACCTTCCAACAGAAGGATAGCAAAACATATTATGACACAGTATTTTACAAACTCTTTCTAACTATTTTTCTAACATTTGAATTTTGGCAAAGAATTTGCTGCTTTCTGCCCAACATACTTTTCTTCAACTTACAGTGAGATACGTCATATCACAAAAACTTAAATTTTCAAGTTTTTCATTTTTTTAATACCATATGGAAACCTGATCATTGAAATTCATGGAAGGAGACAGTGTTGGTGTAATTAAGACCAGGCTGCAGAAGTGATACTATAGAAATGTAAATACGTCCTATGGAATACTGAACAGGACATTGAACTTTTTCAGGAGTTTGATAAAGAATTGTTTACGTTCTTTCAGTTATAATCACATCCTTTGTTTCTGATAGTTAACTTGCACTTCTGGGATGACTTATTATCTACAAGTAAAATAATGATTTCTATTGGATGCCATGTGGGCACAGGCCCTGACATGTTTACACCTAAAAACTGGCAAAGTTCAATTGTCATAACTTGGGCTAATACCTACTTAATACTCATTTCAAATGTAAATGATTATCTTACTGGAATACCGAGTAAAAATTGGATAATTCTTTAAAACTTCAGGAGCAGAGTAACTTCTATTCCAAGAAAATATGATCCTGCTCCATAATAAAACATGGAAACCAAGAGTTCTCTAAAGAGATGTCACTAGCATGTATAATAGATATTATTTCATATCTGTTTGACAGAATAGTCATGAAAATATTTCACTTCTCTGGATCTTGACCAGGTACCTCATATATAAAAACATTAAAAAAAATGTGATACTTATACTTTCCCTATGTGTTTACCAAAATGACCATATGCCAGGCCG
This sequence comes from Otolemur garnettii, assembly GCF_000181295.1. Classification (NCBI taxonomy): domain Eukaryota; kingdom Metazoa; phylum Chordata; class Mammalia; order Primates; family Galagidae; genus Otolemur; species Otolemur garnettii. Next base: position 3,363,569 of record NW_003852516.1, read on the forward strand.
TAAAACAAGGCTCAAGTGATTTAAAGTGATTCAAATCATCCATGTAGGTTCTCTAACCATACAGACAGAACTGAATGTTATAAATTAATAACAAAGAAGAAAACATCAGATTATTATCCTCTTTGAACATACACACAAAAGTTCTCAAAAGTTTAGCAAATTAAATTCAATAATATGAAAAAAACTGCTTTATGACAAAGAGTGATGCGTCCCACGAAGGTAAGATTTGTCTAACATTCAAAAATCAACCAATGGAATCTGCCATATTGGTAGACTCAGACAAAAACAAAACTTCGTGGAAACTAAAAGACAAAAAAATTATATTCAGAAAAACATTTTCAATTCCAATATCTGTTCCTGATAGAATTTCCCAGCTCACTCGGAATAAAACAAAATTTGCAGACCTCAACACCATTGGCAATTTTGGAGTCAGATAATTTTTGCTGTGGGAAGCTGACCTGTACAATAGATAATACTATGTTTTACAGTCACCTGGCTTACTTGTGATGAACATAAATGCTTTTAAACATTGCTGATGTCCCCCTGGGAACAAATTCACTCCCTGCTTGAAAACCAGTGAAATAGACAGAACTTCCTTAACTGGATAAAGGGTATCTACACACAAAACCTTACAGATAATGTTGTAACTAACTGTAAAAGACCAGGTGCCATTTTCCTTAGATCCAAGACATGGCCAGAATGTCTGCTTTCTTGGACATTATTCAACATTGTTATACAGATTCTAACCTGTGCAGCAAAGAGCCACAACAACAAAAGGAATATATAAAATCAGAAAAGAAGACACAAAAAAGGTTTTTTATTCATATAAAACATGATTGCCTAGGCTCTGCACCTGTGGCTCAAATGGCTAAGGCTCCAGCCACATACACCTGAACTGTCAGGTTCAAATCCAGCCCCGGGCCCACCAAACAACAATGGCAGCTGCAACCAAAAAATAGCCAGGCATTGTGGCAGGTGCCTGTAGTCCCAGCTACTTGGGAGGCTGAGGCAGGAGACTCACTTGAGTCCAGGAGTTGGAGGCTGCTGTAAGCTGTGATGTCACAGCACTCTACCCAGTTTGTCTCAAAAAAACAAACAAAAAAAAAAAAGATTGCCTAGTGCAGAAAATCTTATGGATCTTTGGAAAGGTACTAGAACTATTTACTGAGTTTTGCAAGTTTGTGGTTTACTCATCAATGTTAGAAAATGAATTATATTTATGTACCACAGTAATAAATAATTATAAATGGAAATTTTTTTAAATGCCACAACAAGCAAGCAAACTAAGGAACACAAACTAATGAACATGTCCATCATCTCTGAGTTTCCTGGGCCTGAATCTCTCTGGCTCCTCTCTCCACTTCCGCTCCCAGGAAACCAGTGATCTGCTTTCTGTCACTGCAGATTCATGGACATTTTCCAGAAATGTTGCACATGAAAACCTATATATACATTTTTTCTCATTTCTTTCACTTAGCATGAATATTCTGAGATCCATTCACGTTGCTGCCTGTGTCCTTTTTATTGCTGAATAGTCTTTCATTGAAGGGACACACCACAATGTGTTTCTCCATTCCTCTGGTGATCGACATTTGAGACAATAATATTGGGAAGAGTAATTCAATAATTACCAATAAAGTTGCTATAAGCATTTATGTACAACTCACTGTACGTACATATCCTTTACTCTCTTTGTGTCAATACTTGGCCATGAATGGTAGTGACATTTGATAGGCAATTTTTAAACTTTTTCTGAAATTCCCCAACTGTTTTCTGAAGTGGGTACACCTTTTATTACTTTACCAGCAGTTGGTGGAGATTTTTGCTGTTTTACATGCAACAAAATGGTTTGATCAGCCTTTTTAATTTTAGCCATTCTAAATTGTGTGTAGTTGTGTCTCATTCTGGTTTTGATTTGCATCTCTTAACAATAATGTTTAGTATCTTACCCTGGGCTTGTTTTTCATACTTTTGACAAAGTATCTGTTCAACTCTTTTGTTCATTTTTTAATAATTGGATTGGCTTGGGACCAATGTAGCAGTGGTTATAGTGCTAGCCACATACATCAAGGCTGCTGGGTTTGAACCCCACCTGGGCCAGCTAAGCAATGACAACTGCAACAAAAAATAGATGGGCATTGTGGCAGGTGCCTATAGTCCTAGCTACTTGGGAGGCTGAGGCAAGAGAATCACTTGAGCCCAAGAGTTTGAGATGCCACCATGGCACTCTACCAGGAGTGACATAGTGAGACTCTGTCTCAAAAAACATTGTGTTGTTAAATTTGTATCAGTTTTCTTATTATTGAGTTGCAGTAGATCATATATTAATATTTTGCATACCTAATATCCTTTATCAGATAGGCACTCTGAAAATATATTCCTGTAGTCAAGTTTGTCTTTTAATTTTCTTAATAATGCCTCCTGAATAGTAAAAGTTTTTAATTCTGATAAGTGAGATAACTGTCATATTTATCTCAAAAACATTTTGAAATTTTCTTCCAAAAACTTTTGTATTTCTGGTCTCATGGTAAGAATCTTTGCAAGGCTATCACAAGTATAGGGGGTTGTCAAAACCAATCAAACTGTTTACTTTAAATATGTGTGGTGTGTTGCGTGAATGTTATTAATATGCATTTTCTTGTGTCAGTTGTATCTTCAAAAAGCTGTTAAAATATCAACACATAAGAGAAATGCCAAAAGCAACTGGAGTCTGAAAGAACCGAATTAGGAAATAGAAATGAAGAAATTGGGGGGAACCTTCCGAGCTAGAAAGTTACAGCAAAAAATATACTACCTGAAGAGGAGAGTAATGCAAAAACGATTTTTTTTGAAATTTTAAGGGATAAAACTACAGTATATGGAAGTGGGGGGAAGTCCTCTTGCTCCTGAGTGTGTATCAGTTTCATAAAGGGAATTAAAGGAGGTGGGATTAGATGAAGAGGAAAGAATCACACAGGCAAGCATATTGGCAAAATTGTCATTGTTTGTTCCTTAGATATCATCTATTTAACCAATACTCTATTAGGGGTATGGATTTTAAAATACTCAATTGGGAACAGTAGCAAAAGCTGGCTTAAATAGAATATGTGAAGACCATGATGATGGTGGCGAGGTGAGATTAGCTGTTGAATTGAATCATGATACCTAATATCCACTACCGTTTTCCATGTGTCACATTCCTATCCCTGGGCACTAGATCCCGTCACCTTTCTCCTGCTCAAGCATTCACTTAATCATTTCTCTGCTCTCTTACCCACATCATCATCTTCCACCATTTGGAAAGCTATCATATGGATTAAAAAAATCCAACAAAACACAAATCTGCAAACATACTGTTATTCTTCCATCCCAGTGAAAGCATCTCCTAGCCCCAGGCCATGTGTTTGCTCCCCTCTTTAGACAACTCTTCAGAAGAGTTGACTCTTCAGGGGTCTCCAACGCTGTCCTCGGATTCCCTTCTAAACCACGCTCATCAGGCTTTCATCCGTATGATTCTTTGAACTTGTCTCTGTCCTTATAGGTAATAACCTCCACTTTCTTCAGTCTAGTGGCCAGTTACTTGTCTGTCTCTTCCTTTATTGCCACGCACTTTCCCGGGAGCTCATCTCATCTTGTGCTTTAAATCCCAAATGTGCTCAAGGCTCACACCTTCCCTTCTCCAGCCCAGACTTCTCTGCCACCCTGGAGTTCATCTGTCTAACAGCTTTTTTACCATTCTCTTAAGAAGGCATCATAGGCAGCTCAAACTCAGTAAGTTCAGAACGAAAACTCCAGGCTCAGTCACACCAGACTTCCTCCAGGATTTTCTTTTTCGTTTGATGCCAACTGCACCGTTCGGTTGCTCAGAAAGCTTTTTGGACTCCTCTTTCCTTCTTCTATCGCAAATACAATATTTAAAAAAATACTTGTGGCAGGGCAGCGCCTGTGGCTCAAAGGAGTAAGGTGCTGGCCTCATATGCCGGAGGTGGCAGGTTCAAACCCAACCCCAGCCAAAAAACAAAACAAACAAAAAAAAACCTTGTGGCATAAACTACAACAACTAAAAGTTCAAACCTGACCTTTCTCTTTATCTTCATCTGAGCCATTGTCTGTCACATGGTACCAGGTTACCACAGTAACCTCCTACCTGGTCTCCCTGCTTTGGGCATTAACTCCTTTGAG
>NW_003852516.1:3367861-3370041 GCF_000181295.1 Otolemur garnettii
TTATCTTCATCTGAGCCATTGTCTGTCACATGGTACCAGGTTACCACAGTAACCTCCTACCTGGTCTCCCTGCTTTGGGCATTAACTCCTTTGAGCCTTCTTGTCATACACATAAATCAACTAGAGTAATTCATTCAAATGCAAAGTAGATATTGCCGCATTTCTGATCAAAACCCCGCAAGGGCTTCCACTTTCACTGCATCAAAGCCGAAGACCTTACAAGACACAACCTACCCTGTCCCTGTTTGCCAACTTGGGCTCACTTTCTACTACTCATCCCCTGTTTCCTTCCATTCCAGCCACAGAAATCCCCTTGCTATTTCTCCAAACTGCCAGACACGCTCGGCCTTAGGACCTTGCAATGTCTGCTCACCCTGCCTGGAATTCTGTAACCCTCTATATTTCTAGAGCCATCTCCCTGACCCTTTTTAAACTCTTCGCTAAGTCGTCTTCTCCGTGAAACCCACCCTGATGCTGGCTTAGTTCTTCCCGCAGCAGGAGTGCCCCCCAACCCTCCACACACTCTTTATCACTCTCTGCCTTTTCTTTTTCCTTAATAATTATCCATATACCAGATTTTTAACTTATTTGTTATGCTTATTATTTGATTACCAATCCCCCTCCTGTATTTAAGTTCCATGAGGGCAAAGTTCTTTCATCACGTGCCTGGTTTTTTTTCATGTACACCCCAAGTGCATGGAACAGTGACAAGGACATAGTGAATTCGGAATAAGTGTCACCCAAATGTGTCAACAGATATTAAGCATGTTGACTTGGTATGTCTATGAGATTGCATTTCAAAGAAAAAAAAATACAAAAAGTACCTTTGTACTTTAATAGAGATTGGAACACCTATTTTATTCAAGGACACAAGGTTCTGTCACAACTTTATCAAGCCCTGGGGGTGGGGTGAGAGTGCTGCCCTGCACCACACGCGAGCAAGTTAGAATGCAGCCAGGACAGAGATTTAACCACAGCAGATTTAACCACTAGGGAGACGGGCTGTGGGCATTCCTTGCAGGCTCAGAGCAGAAGACTTTTCACCCTTTCATCCCAGGTGATCAGAGGATGTAGGAGAGAATAAGCGGCCCCATTTGAAGAAGATACAGGAGAAAATAGGCCAATTGTGGGCAGGGGGCAGGAACATTTTTTGAATAGACAATATGGGGGGGGGAGGCACACAATGAGAATTTCAAAGAGCTTAACAAGAGTGACTAGAGGGTGGCATGTGTTGATGTTTGCTTAAATATTCACATAGAAGGGATCTTCACCTCACCTGGGGAAAGGCTGAGCCTCCACTTCCCATGTGGACACAGACCTCTCTACACCATATCCATGTGGTTTGGAATCTTTGGGCTTCTGAGGGAACCCAGCCCTACTGGGCAGACAGGGACTCAGAAGCTTCTAAGACCATGTTCATCTTACTCTCTGTGCTGATACAATTTTATTTATTTATTTATTTATTTATTTTTAAACTATTTGTTAAATTCATTTTTTTCAGCGCCATTTGGAATTTTTCAAGATACCTTTACTTTCTCATAACCATTTGGGTGATAATAATTTTCAATCATTTCAATATTTATTAATGAACATAAATAGTTCAAGTAACAGGCATGATTCATTTGGAGAATAGAATCATATACAAATGTACATAAATTTATATAAATTGTATCTATGTGTATCTATTCATTGATTTGCCAAATAGAAATACTTTGAATTCTATACTTTGAATTTAATCCTGGAAAGCAGAATTAAATTTATATAAAATCGAATACAAATTTATACAAATCAAACCAACAGGTATGATTGATTTGGGGGAGCTTAGCTGATTTTGCTACTTTTGCTAATTTAACACCAAACTTAAATGTGTCTCTTTAGTAAGTACTTCCAGATGAATATTAAATAGTGAGCAACAGTGTGGGGTCAAGGGTTTGAGAAAGTTGATAAATAAACTAATAATGCACATGAAGATTATTAAATGTCATCTACAAAATATTGTATTGTTTTTGTGCCTGAATATATCTATAAAGGTGAACTTGAAGAAAGCACATGTAAAAATCAAGGAAAAATAAGCTAGAGGTCCTGTCAAATAAATTCCATGCTTATTGCTTTAAAATGTGTAATTTCAATAAATCACAAGCAAAATTATTAAATAGAGATTTGAGGGGCTTCATTTTCAA
>NW_003852516.1:3370306-3395451 GCF_000181295.1 Otolemur garnettii
TGGAAACACCCTGTAGAAGACGTCCATATTCAGCTTTTCTGAAAAAAGATGGAGGAAATTACTGTGGTCGATGTTTATTAGATCACAAGATAAAAGTATATGGGAAGGAAACGATCTTGAAAATAAGCTTTAATCCTCCTCTGCTGCTCTTTCCTTCCCACAGAACACGTAATTGTCCCACCACTATAATTGTTCCAAATGCATACATTTCATTTGGGATTTGATAAGTAAATAGATGGAGTCTAAAAATATCATCCAAAAGAGGGATGTAAAGATCAAACGGAGCCATCATTTAAATGGTACAAACAATTCCAGCTAACAGTGAACATTACCCCAGCCATCAAGGCAACGGCTTTACAGGGACGAGTTCCTCTAATTTTGTACATTCTTCGTTACAGAAGCTGAAACTTTCTTATTCGACTTCAGTAACTCACACAAGACACAATGTTTGTTAGTTTTGGAGTCAGATTCCTATCCTGATGCTTTGTTTTCAAGTTCTTAACTGCTTCTATGCCATTTCTTACTAGCTAATCTAATATAGTGTCCTGTGCCAGCATTAAGGGGGTAAAGGATTTAGCTCTACAAATAGAAAAAGGGAACAAGTATTTTGAATGTCTTCAATGTGCCTGACACAACATTAAGTACTTAGGAAGTTATCTCGTGATTTATCTTCATACTTATGTTTGGTAAAGCCTTTATAAGACTATAATTTCGGAGATTTCTTTGGAGTCATGCGGCTGAAGGATGAAAAATAAATAGGAATAATTAAAGATTTGGTAAGAAATCCTTCTATGAATAGAATGAAACATGAAGTCTTTTTTTGTTGTTGTTGTTTGCTTAGAGAACAGTAAGGGGAACCTTACTAAGAATGTCTAGATATCTAAAAAGACAGTTTATAAATGTATGTGAACTAGAGTTTTGCGGTTTCCTCAGGCCAAAATTAATAGGAACAAAGTTAAATTACATAAAGGGGTATAGTATTCATGAAGAGAATCTAGCTAACAAGAATTATCAGGGTGCTAATATCATAGTAACCAACCACTACCTATCTGGATTAGAGGCAGAGATCGCAATAGAGATAGATGAGTTATTTTAGGAAAGAAAGTTAGATCTATCCTCATTCCGTTCTGCTTCAGTGTTTTCCTTGGGGAAATAAATATAAATATATCAATATTTATGTATATATATTTAATCCTGCTTTCCAATCTGTGAGATATGTGGAATTATCTCTATTTTTAGAGAGGAATCTGAAACTCAAAGAGTTTAAGACGTCTCCTCCATTTCACCTAGGGATTAAGAGGGCAAGTCCAGGGACACAGTTTATAGGGGAAAAAAACAAAGGCTGAAATTTAGACGATCTGCATTTTAATGTGGACTTGGCCGTTTTCTACCCTTTGACAATGAGAAAATTATCTTCTAACACTTTATTGTAAAATAAAAATAAGAATACACAAAAATTGTTGGGAAAAATGAAAAGCACACAGTGTTACTGGAAATACTTTGAATAGGAATATAAATCCGCTTTAAAGAATCTAGGAAAGAATGGTCTTCCTTCTTGGCATATGGCTGAAGTTTAAGCACAGCAATCTAAAGGCTCACTTTTTTTAATCAATAAGGGTTTGATTTAAACTTTTGAAAACTGCTTCTGTCCACATGTTACTTGAATACTCTCATGTTCAAACTCATGCACAGTAAAAGTCATTCTTGCCACATAACATGTGCCTAAAATTGTTCATGCTTTGCATTAATTTTTTTTTTGAGACACGAGTCTCACTATGTTGCCCTCAGTAGAGTGCTGCGGCGTCACAGCTCACAGCAGCCTCAAACTCTTAGGCTTAAGCGATTCTCTTGCCTCAGCCTCGCAAGTAGCTGGGAATACAGGCACCCGCCACAATGCCTGGCTAGCTTTGCATTAATTTTGAGAGATTTTAATTATCCAGTAAGAAAGTAATTTCTATAACATCATGCTTCAAGTTAGGATCTGCCCAGTATTCTCAGAGAGAGACACAGCACGAGAGGACAGCCATTGTGATATTTGGGGACTGAGAATAAAGTGAACAATGGGCTCGGCACCTGTGGTTCAAGCAGCTAAGGCTCCAGCCACATACGCCTGAGTTCGAATCCAGCCTGAGACCACCAAACAACGACAGCTGTAACCAAAAAATAGCCAGCCATTGTGGCGGGCACCTGTGGTCCCAGCTACTCGGGAGGCGGAGGCAGAATCGCTTGAGCCCAGGTGTTGGAGGTTGCTGTGAGCTATGATGTCACAGCACTCTACCCAGGGTGACAGCTTAAGGCACTGTCTCAAAAAAATAAAAAAATAAAAGTGAACAACAGAAACGACTTGTCATTTCAGAAAAGAACAGAATAGATTATAGGGCAAACAGGTTTAATATTTCCTGTACCTCTTCCTACGTTTTCTGATTAATCATATCAGAACTGTAACTATTCTTGCAACTCTCACTACTGAAAACTTCTAGACATTGGCAAGCCCCATATAGACCTGATAATTAGAGTAATCTGACCACCAATCACTGAGGGAAAAAATGCTTATGTCATAAATAGCAATGGAGTCTGTTAATTGTAAATAAAGCTGAAGGGAGACCTGACTGAGCAATTTCCACCGAGCAAGATAAAGTCAGAGATGCTGTTTGCTGTTTCTTGGTTATAAACAAGAAAACCACCTCACCAACCTCTTTACAATCTGGACGTCCCAACGCAGCTCCAAGGACTCCAGGCAGTCCTCTTCCCTTCCACATTCCCTAAAGAGAATTCCAGGCCCGACAGGACTGAGAATTGGTATAACTTCTTCCCTAAAATGACTTGGGCTTCCTGGGCATTGGTGTCCAGGACATCTTCTTATAAGACGAGCTCCCATATATTATTAATTGATGTACTAATTAAAGCCATACTTGCAGTTTCCATTAGTTTATTCCCTAAATTCTCCAGAGTTGGCTGTCTGGTTTTAATCAAAACCAAATGGGAGGCCAAGTTCCCAGCCTGGAGCAGCTAAGAGGAAGTCACCCAGTGGAGGCACAAGAAAGCAGCAGAGATAAACAGATGAGAGTTCACAAAATCGGCTTCGGACGAAGGATGCGGATCCCGTGAGCCACTTGAAAGATGTGACTCAGGGACTCTGTCATGCTAGGTGGAAGTAGCTGTGAGTGTTTACTGCCAGCAAGACCCTAATAGGATCAAGATGGAGTCTGTCTCCTGCGTCTCCAGCCCTGGGTCTGTGTAACTGTGGAGGATTCTGACTGGAGGTAACGCTGCTGCGTGTGCCCTAACACAGACTTCTCTAACTGTGAAGGGTCCTCGCCATGGCAGAGATGTGATAGACACAACAATCTATGGACTGGATTCTGGGGGACTGACTTACTTATTTTCTAAGGTACAGAAGAGAAGGCTGCACCACTTTACATTTGAAGTGATGTTTAAAAAAAAAAAACTGGAACCTTTGGAAGAAGAAAGGTGTTAAAATCTAAATTCATCTTGCTCTTTCGAAAGATCTTTTGAGATGAAAGCCAGCCAAGGTGTTTTGCTTAAGCTGTATATATACATCTAATACAGTGGAAAGGGTGTGGGTGGATGGGGAAAGAAGTATGTTTTCTTTCTTTTTCTTTCTTTCTTTCTTTTTTTTTTCATAAGCAGTGTGGGATAGAAAAAGCTCTAGGACTTTATGACTCTCTAGCTAATCACCTCAAGAGCTTTGACAAAACTCACTTGAGTTCTGCATAAAATCAGAGCTCCTAAAACGCCCAGGCACTGGGCTGTCTCCCCCTCCCCTCTGCTCGGTCAGGCTTGCTCACATGCACACTCCTCAGAGGCAGGAAATACTTTCCAGGCAATCTGGGCCTGGTGGTGGAGGCCCCTTACGCAAAACATCAGTCTGAATTTAGTAGACAGAAGTCACCAGGAACGCCTTGACACGATCCTGCTTTCCCTGAGCTTCCTTCCAGCTGCAGAGGGTGTTTTTGTTAGAATCACACACTGCGTCAAACTGCTCAGAGTAGAGAGCCATGATCTCAACCACGAAATGTGAACTTCGAGTTTGGAGAAGCTAACCGGGACGGACGTCTTTCCTAGCCTGAGTGTCGAACAGTTGTCATGCCTGGGCGCTGCAGCTCCTCCTTCCTCGTCTAGGTAAGACGCTGTGGACTATCTTTATCCTTTGACGTGCTCTTTGAACAGGCTGGGAGATTGAGATAAACGTTAGCATCTGGTACCCCGTTGGAGACTTCCTAAGTTTTCCAGCCATAAAAGAGAAGTGGAAAATGTTTAGTCAGTAGAGAACTGTGAGTCAAATCGTTTCAGCAAACTGTCAGTTCTAAAATAGGCTCCTTCTAGATTTTCTGCTTTTCCTCCATAAAGATTTTATTTTGATCCATTTCCATTTTTGACTTATTTATTAATTGATGTGTAAGACAAGTTTTCCTATTGCCTGGCATCAGAGGAAACAAACAGATTTTCTTACATGTAAGTGTGTGAGATGTAAATGAATCCTCGCTCCACTTCTGTTGCCAACAGGGAGAGCAGAAAGCATTGAAGTGACTTTTTCTTAATAATCAGCTTCCAAAGAATATTTTGTGTCTCATTTGAAACCGTGAAGATTAAATCCCTTATTATTTCCCCCAAAACAGTTTTAGCCACATGTCAAGCGGCTTCTGTACAGCTTAAAAGGTTGATTACAAAAAAAAACAACAACAACAACAGTAAACACATGAAATTTCAGAAATAATTTCTATCCTAACTAGTGAATTTGAACTTCCAAAAATGAAGTATCAGAATGGAATTTAATGTTTAATGTTCCAGGAGTCACTGCTCAGATAATATTTTGTGTGACTATTTTGAATAATTGAAGTAAATAGCAATGACATTGGCACTCATGATTACTATTTAAAAGCAGCCAGAAATCACTGCAGTTCTACGGAAACTGATTATATATGTATGCCTTTACTTCATATAATCATAAATTTACATTTCCACTGGACTATAGTTTCTTTTAGGTCATCTTAAATATTTAAATGTACAACATATTAGGAAAGAAATTTGGTAATGAATGAAATCGTATGGACTTCTGCAAGACAGGCTGTTATATTTCTGCCTATTTAGAATGAAATCATCATTTTAGAGAAATAATACGGAATGGTATATAAAGGAAACAAATATTCATGTGTATTTCCAAGTAACTAGATGAACACAAAATAACCTAAATGACAGATAAAGAGCTAAATAGACAGTTAGATAATGAGAAATCCAAGTAAGCATTTTAATTACAAGCTTTTCTATAGTACAAAATGGTCATTAGCTAATTTGTTCTTAAATTCCATGCTCGAATGACATATATTGATAGATGTTAACCATATATCAGCTGTTGAAGTTGGGTTGACATTTAAAATAGGAGGAAAAGAATCTATTTCATTTTAAATATCCAAAAACTAAAATAAGTGACTTATCTAAATGATGATTAAGTCAAATCCTGCACAGACTGTCAGGGAAGGGAAGAACCTAAGAAATTCTCTCTCCTGACTCTGGCTTGAGGTTTTGAACAAGGAAGCTGAGGAATGGCATTCCCAGGTGACCTAGCCAAGGTCACACTGCTAGCTACTAGACAAGATGACAGCAGAACCACAGTGCCCTGCTTGGTAACTCAGATATCCCCAACCACATCATCTTCCTCTCAAACAATAATTATGCATAATGAAGTATGAACTTGGCTGGTGGAAACTTTACTGTGCAGACAGAAAATTGGGGCATCTCTTAAAACAATAAAAAGAAAGACTTAAACCTTCACTGGCTGTTATTTATGTGGGGAAAAAAAGATTTAAAAAAATCAAATTTAGTAAATAATGCAGTTTTCTCCAATGCAAAAGTTATCTTAAAAATGTTTAATAATGCCTTGAACAAACACTTTCCAAGAGCAATGTTTTTGCAATTGTTATGGTACATGGCTTATTTATAACAAGAAAACCAATCCACGTGGTAATAATTGTATTGATTTTAAAATTGTTTCCTAAATTAGAAGGTTAGAAAAGAGCTTATCTAATTCATATCCTTGTACTCAAATGGTATCATAATAAAACTATCCTAACCAATGATGTTTAGAGCCTATCTTACACCTCCTCCACTGGGATCAGTTGAAGAGTCTTATGTAGCTAGACATTCTTCTTCTGTCCAACCTAAATTTCTATTCCTGCAGCCTATTTCTAATTCTATGTTGGTTTTTTTTTTCCTAGTGTAAATACATAAAGGCTACATGGACATATGAAAACTAAAGTCTACATTTCTAGAACAAATAAGCCCAGTGCATTTTATCTTCCCTTCCACAGCTTATATTTAATCCTTTAATTGATTTATATATCTACTCTGAGCCTTCTACAAAGTCCTTGAGTTGTAGAACGCAGAATGTGTTACGGTATATAAATAAATGTCTGATCAGTGCAGTTGAAAGAGAGAGCTGACTGTTCCATCTGTAGCATACTTTATATGTGACAATATTCACTGCTTGTGGTTTCCAAAGCAAGAGCTTTGCTCATAAGACTAATACATTCCATTTCTACTAGATGCCATTTCTTAGAGAGAAAGCGTCATGGTGCTATTTTTTTTTCCATTTCATAAGATAAATTGAGCTTCCTGATATTGGTACCGAGTCACAGATACACTATGCCCCTTTCCTGCCAATGTCACCACACGCCACATTACTGACATGAGGAACACAGGCAGCCAAGTGACGGCCGATCTGGCTGCCCTCCTGATGACTAGATGGCACAGGAAAAGAGAGCACAGTGTTTCATTTTTGTCTTAAGGAAATTATAATTAAAAAGGAGAAATTTTGCTGACCCTATCCCAAACCTACCCATACTGTATACCTCACTACAAATACTTAAGGGACGGTATAATCTGATTTACAGAGGAGTAGGAGTTATAAGATTAAAATAAGTCTAACATGGGTCATTGAAGCATTTTTTTATTTGATTTGTCTCTTCCTAGAAAGTGAAGAAATAGGTGTCACTACTATCATAAATGAGAATCAGTCTGTAAGATTCATTATACTACAGCCACGTTCCAAGGGAGATGTAACCTAGATCTGGATCAGAGATTTTATCATCAAAATAGAGAAATGTCAAGAATGGTCCATGAGAACTGGAAGGGAATGAGGGAGCAGGGCAAACCTCCAGATTGGAGGGAAGTGGCATGACTAACAGGCTGTTTCCCCCACAGGCATTACAGGCCCCTTACGTAAACAGCATAGACCAAACAAACTTATGGAGAAGCGCAGCTCTTACCAGACTTTGGTCTGATATGGAAATGCAACGTTTACCTCTGTGGTCTCTTTTAGCCTTAAACTGCTAGTCAGTTCATGAAGTTTTGGAAAGTAAATGGGCTTAATTTGTAGACATGAAACAGAATAAAGATAAGTAGCGACCTTAAGACTGAGTTTTAGTCGGAGGGACCTCACCTAATGTGCATGATGCAATGGTACATTTCAAAACTATTAAGAAATGAGTATAATGGTGATGGATGTGTTAGTTGGGTCAATGTAAACATTTCATATTGTGTATCTAAGCAGTACCCTGAACCCCATAAGTGCATCAATGTACAAAGGTATGATTTAATAACAAATAATTAATGATAAAAAAGACTTAGTTTTAAAAAAACATTGCTAATTGATTCAATAGACTATAGTATATGCATAAGTGCATTTGACAAGATTACCCAGGGACTCCAATGCAAAAAACTAAATGGTAATGTTAACTGCACCCCTAAGAGCTCGCTCATTAATTGAGATAGATGGGTGGGAAGACAACTTCAGCTGATTGTTATGTATAAAAACGTTGTTTTTGCATTTCATGGAACTAACAACGTGTTTTTAGCAATGCCATCAATTCTGAGTGAAATCCATCCTATTAATGGAAATGAGAGAGAAAGGAAGTGGAATGATCAAAGCACAAGTTTAGAAATTCGGTTTAGTGTTTCTTTTTATCCCCAGCAATTAGTAGAATACCTAACCTGTCAGAGATCATTGGTGCTTGTTTGACAACAAATGTTTGTGGAATGAATGGGAGGAGGGGGGAGGGGGGAGAAAGAAAATCAGGGTTGAAGAGTGGGAGTTAGAATCTGTGGGAGTTAGACTTTGTTTTTCTGTTTCCCAGACATCCTGGAATAATAGAATAATAATTTTTTAAGGGAAAGGAAAATGAAAGGTTGGCAAGAGCCATCAGAGCCTGAGGCCAGAGGTTAACAACACTCTCATTAGATGACATTTCAAGTTCATTAAGAGTCAGAAGGAAGCTTCAGCATCCAGAAATAGTTTGAAATTAAAAGTTACACGAGACCAATGAGAACAGAGCACTGGTGACTTTTCCACAATTTAAGTGGGGTGGTGTAGAGACAGGCACGGGCCCAGCCAGGAAATGGGCTCCAGTTTCATTTTTACCACTTGATGCTCTCTGATTTGAAGCTTGCTCTTTAACTATTCCAAGTTTCTGCTTTTTATTAGTAAAGTGTGGGATCCCCAGGTCATTTTGAGCATCACGTCAGGTTTTATCTGTACAAATGGCTTTGCATACAGCATAACAAACAAATCTTTGTTTAAAAGCGTTAAGTTTATTAATCAAGAAGGAATAAAGAATAGTTGTGTTTTGCATTTTGGTCTAATCACTCATCTATATTGAATTAACGTGGATGTACAAGGGATAGTTTCAGCTCATACTCAGCCGTTAGTTCTGCCATCAAGATCGGCCAGAGAGTGGGCGGCTCCTGTGGCTCAGTGAATAGGGTGCTGGCCCGATATACCGAGGGTGGCGGGTTCAAACCCAGCCCCGGCCAAACTGCAACAAAAAATAGCCAGGTGTTGTGGCAGGCGCCTGTAGTCCCAGCTAATTGGGAGGCTGAGGCAAGAGAATCGCCTAAGCCCAGGAGTTGGAGGTTGCTGTGATCTATGTCTCCACAGCACTCTACCAAGGGGAATAAAGTGAGACTCTATCTCAAAAAAAAAAAAGATCAGCCAGAGAGTAGAAGAGTAATTATCATTATCATCATCACCATGTCACTTAAAATCTAGCAAGGGCTTGCAAAGTGCCACGGACCAAGGGCTCTACGTACTCTGTTAGCTCATTATCTGTAACTTAATTGATTATCATTTTCCTTCATTACTGCCATTACAAAATTTAGAATACTGAGGCACATAGGATGT
Organism: Otolemur garnettii; assembly: GCF_000181295.1. Lineage (NCBI taxonomy): Eukaryota > Metazoa > Chordata > Mammalia > Primates > Galagidae > Otolemur > Otolemur garnettii. The sequence goes on from NW_003852516.1 coordinate 3,379,503, forward strand.
AGGTAACTAACCCAAATCATCAGAACAAGAAAAAATGGTTCTTTAACAGATGTCTTGACAAAAAAAGGAGATACTCTTCGCCCATCACTATGTGTCTAACATTGAGCTAGTTGGTCCTGCCAACCTTCCATCAGATAAAATCAGGGCAACGACAGTACCTGTCTTGTAGAGTATTTGTTAGTACTATTACTGTGCTAAAGAAGATACTGTAAGTAATCCACCGCATACAGCCCCTGGTCTGTAATAAATGCTTAGTAAATGGAAGCTGTTTTTTAATACTACTATGACTATTATCATTATCATCAAAGTTTCCAACACACGTAATACTACGAAAGTATAAAGAAAAGTGCTTCATGATAAAAACAAGCTCCAATGTATTGGCATGTAGGTAAATGACAGTGTAAGATGAGGTGATTACATAAAGAAGACAAAAGTTAATATCAGAGACAGCAGCTCCTGGTAGGGCACCCAGCTAATGGAGGAGACTAAGTCCGGTGATTTATTGAGTCTGATTTCAGTGAAAGTTGTGCTTGTAGAAGGACCAGGAGTGTCGTTCTCTATTGTCACCCTGCTATCTGAGCACCTGTGTTGGTGGAGGCCTATCTTTTATTTATACTTAGTGATTACTGGGTCTACTGTTAGAGTGTTCTTAGAAATGATAACAGAGCTAAAAATAAAGACACCACTTAAGGCAGAGTCACATCTCACTGTGATGAGGATACAGCATTATAATCCACGCCCCTTGTTAAAGAGAAACATCTTTTCATAATAAGGCAAAACCACATTTTAATCATCATACTGTTTTATCACCCCAAAATGGGGGGCAGCCAAACTTTCAATAGCACTTTAACCCTAGGCAATTTCCTGTTGCATAAAAAATTTCAACTGAAACAAGTTAAAAGGAAAACTAATAGGTTTCTGTGATTGCAAGAGACTCATTCAATTTCTTTGATTTCAAGAGATATCATGATGGGAAAAATTAATTGTTTATTAAGGAATTTTTCTGCAGAACTCAACTAAGGTACAAATAAATGTAGCTGGAAATGCCCAAAGGGCTCTGAAACGCCACATTTGAGAAGACCCCAGACTTTTTAAGAAATAAAAGCAGGAAACCCAAAGATAATGCAGATATTTAGAATTTGCCACCATGAGGCAACATTGTTCCTCACGACTGTGTTAATTTGGGGATCTCCTAGAAACAAAATATCCCCAGAAAGGGCTTAGTGATATCAGGAAAATATGAGACGTTCCACACGCTTTTCTCAAATTACATGTGGTTTGCTTAAGAAAACGTTTAAGAGAATCTGCAATTCTGGCTGACTTGAGCCATAATGTGGGTGGTAAGTCAAACACTGCCAGCCTCTGGGATCCTCCCTGCAGGAAAATTAGATACTACTGGAAGGCGCATTAAATAGCAGCAACCTGGAAGTAAAAATAGGGCACCACTGAAATAATAGCTTGCAATTTTGCAATACCCTGCTCTTTTCTGATGAGCTGACTTTCAGCAAATCAGAAGAGTTAATTTTTAAATTCTCCTGATTCCTGGAATAACTCTACTCTGTGAGCTGAGAATGAGAAAAAGTTGTTCAAACTCAGTTTAAAAAAAAACTCTCAGATATACATAAAAATAGGTTAACATTTAAAGAATTTTTTAAGCTGAGTATTTGCTCCATTTCTCTCCTAAGGATCAAAAATGCTGGCAGCTTGGATGTGTCTCTCGGAAAAAGTGATGTACTGCTTATTCCTCTAACTTGGCCCATTACAGTCCGTTTATTCTGTAATTTAGTAAAGTTTTTGATGCTTTCCAGACAGCCCGAAGACATGGAAGCTATTCTGTATGTATCTTAATCTCCATTAGGCAATTTACTAAAAAACAGTTTTGTTCTTTATTGGTAAAGCTGTTGTTTTCCACTAACAGCTAACGAGGCATAATGAGTGAACGCCAACATTGGACGAGGTATATAAAAGTCAATGAATAATGTTTTTGTGAGGGATTAGGACACCTGTTTCTACTGAAGAAAGGAAATCTGTGAGAAATCATAAGACGATACATTGTTGCCTTGTGTTATTAAAGGTTTTTCTCTATCACATACTAATCTCACTAATTTGGATTAGATAGGGGGCTATTTTAAAGAAAAAGCATTTGTCACTGACTAAAAGTAGGCCGTCTTGATTAGAGGCATAAAAATGCTTTTATTAATATGGGCTATTATCTTTTTGGCTATTTGTGCATCTAAGAAAAATACCTGTGCTAGCCTTTCTTAGTGCTCTGAAACACCTTGCATGTGTGAGCTCAGTCTGGGAATGGAAAGCATTCACTTCATCCATTCCTGAGCTGGGTGACAGTGGAAAGAGGCTCAAATAGGCACAATTTAGCTTGTGAGCTAATTTGCCAGTTTAAAAAATGAAATTCATTTTGGCCTTGTTAAGTGCTCATTGTAACAATTTGCTTTGACAACAGTTGGGCACACACTGGAAAAATTGTTCAACTGTAGATCATATGTGTTTTGAGGTCGTTGTGTCTGTTCTAATTATCGAATTCAATTTCCTAAGTGTTTGGGGGGACACTTATTCTGTGAAGACGTGGCTCTGGGAGAGCTATCTGAGAGGCGTTAAGATTTCACATCAATGAAGGGTGCTCTGATTGCCAATGTCTCCATCTTACCCGCTGCTTACCACGTAGCAACCAAACGTCCCAAGGGAGACATTAGTGCAGTTGCCTTCTCATCTCTTCCAAGAGTGTATTTTAGAAAATATAACCTGCTTTCATTACAAGATTACTTCCCGGGATAGTGCCTCTGGCTCAGTGAGTAGGGCACCAGCCCCATATACCAAGGGCGGCAGGTTCAAACCCAGCCCCGGCCAAAGGGCAACAAAAAGGTAGCCAGGCATTGCAGCAGGCACCTGTAGTCCCAGCTACTTGGGAGGCTGAGGGAAGAGAATTGCCTAAGCCCAGGAGTTGGAGGTTGCTGTGAGCTGTGATCCCATGGCACTCGACCGAGGGTGATAAAGTAGGACTCTGTCTTTAAAAAAGAAAAAAAGATTATGTCCCTTACATCTTTCTTTGTCACAGGGACTACGTATGTGCTATATGGTAGCTATAACATATATGCCTTAAGGCAGTAGTAGGAGTAGAAATAACCTAGAAATTTAACATGGGATGGCTTATTTGGAAGGAAGACTCCAAGGAAACCAGAGGTAACTCTGGTCTTCTAAAGAAAAAGTAGGAAAAGAAGGGGGAAGTGGCAATACCTGCTGTGCCTTGAACTTCTCTTCTATTAAATATTCAGGATTTCTTTGAAGGTTTTTACACATTAGGAGTAAATTAGACACTCATTTATTTATATACTTCATGTATTAGTATAAATGCACCTATGTTCAACTAAGAAGTCAATTCAACCATACTTATTTATATCTGTGTGCATGTGTGAGATATATTAACAGGGTATCTATAAAGTGTGATTACACATGAATTTTATGGACACCACATATATTTGTGTGTGTGTGTGTGCTCAAATGATAAAACAAAATGCCAGCATCTGAGGAGATGGATCAAAAAGTTGGCTTTGTTTCAAGGTGAGTGAAGTATCTAGAAAGAATAGGAAAGTTGCAATGAAGAATTCTTCTTTACATAAGCATTTATTGACTTAATGCTCTTTAAGTATTATTTTATATATCTGAAACATCTATTCAGATAACATTTCAGAAAAGCTATGGCTAAAAGTATTATCGAGAACACCTGGGTAATCTCAGGAAGGCTGGGAAAAGAAACAAAATCCAAAAGAAATTTCAAGGCCATCTGCACTGACACTGGTGACCCAAGGTGAATATCTCAGTTGGCACCTTTAATTTGCTAAAGACATTAGGCTGGTATTTTTGTATTGTTGAATGCGAAAGGGCAAAAATATCGAGGACCTGGAATCATAATTATGCATCAGTTCAATCCAAAAGTTATTACTCAGGACCATAATTATACATCGATTCAGTCCAAAAGTTATTATTCAGGACCATATTAAAATTTACATTATGACTTAACATAATCATATATTTTTTCCATGTCAAGCAAACAACATACAAAATCATAACACTTTAAATTATTTTTAGCTATTTCTTCGGATGTTTACCTCCATGTTTCTAAATAATGTGATTACACTATTATTTTTTCCCGTTAAACAATATCTGCTAAGAAATATCTACTATAAAAAATATCTACTATAATCTACACTATCTACAATATCTACTATAAAAAGTAAAGGATCAGCTCTCTCAAACTATTCTCCCCATCCCTCACCAAATCATATGCTCTGAAAATAGTTTTATTTCATAAATATTGGTTAAGTTCATATTTACTATCTGTATTATTTTGACTATACAAAAAACAAATAAGCCGTATCTTAGCCAGGTAATGTACTCTGATTACATTTTCCTTCTGATAAAACTGGTTTTCCTAGAGTTAATAACTGATTCCCCCAGTTTTCTGTGTAACTATGACCAATTTTCCCATCCAAATTGCTTTGACTTTACTACAAAATTTCTCTCAAAGTAGTCACACATAATCCATTATTTCCTTTTATTTTGCAAAGAGGCATCCCTCACAGAGAACATTAGAATTTATGGGAAATCATTTTGCCCACTAGACCTGCTACACCAATTTTATTCTGGAAATTCTGCCCCCTGATCATTTGTGTTGAATCTCTGGATTCTTTCTTGTTTTATCTATCTGGCTTTGTTTATTTGTTATTTAGTTGGAACTATCTGTCCAATAGCTTTTGAGAAGAGCTTTTAAGACAAAAGTTTCCCCCTATCATTTTGAGGTAGACACAATTTCCCATCAGAATTTCGAAAACATAATTTTCCTATCCTCTTATTTCCATTGTTACTTTTGAGAAATCTAATACTATTCTTACTCCTAATTCCTGATATAGAACCAATTTCTCTCTGTTTCTCTCTCTCTCTGATAACATTTAAGATCATTTGCTCACCTCCTAAGTCTGAAATTTCGCTATGATATTTCTTGACATGGCCTATTTTTGTTCCTCACCCTACTACATACTCCATGAGTTCCTTTCCACCTGAATTCTGCAGTCATCCATTCTAGGACATAATCTGAAATTATTTTCATTGAAAAATTTCTCCTTTCAATGTTCTCTGAAATGCTCCTATGTTGTTGTTCCCCTCCAAGGTAACCGATGGTTTTCCAAATTATAAACAATAAACTGGAATTTATTGCTGTCTCTGCTAGCCCTTCCAAAGGGATGATTCAGTAAGAGTAAAAATCTGAAGCCAGAAATAAAGACTTCTTCCATCTGAAAGGAAACTCTACCTCAATTCCCGTTTGACTTGAATGTTGTGGAGGTAGAAAATTCACTCCAGAGACATCTCCTCCTCTGTGGAGTCCTACCTAACACAGCCACCACCTAATACACTCAGCACCACTCACCAGAGAGGAAGGTATCAGGGGACAAGGGGAAGGAAGAAAGGAGAGAAGGACCTCGTGAGCCTCTCCATGGTGTCACACTTTTTATGGTACCTTCACCATGACAGGACTTACGATCCTTGTTTACTTGAGTTTCTCCCCCAAAACAGTAAGCTTCAGTAGAATATACTAATTTCATGTATTAATATACTCCCCAAGGATTAGCAAAGTTTATGTCACTCATTGGGTACCAAGTAAATGCTGGTCCAATAGTGATTTGGGTTTTTGTTTTTTGTGTGTGTGAGACAGGGTCTCACTCTGTTGCCCCACCCTGGGTAAAGTACCGTGGCATCATCATAGTTCACAGCAACGTCAAACTCTTGGGCTTAAGAGATCCTCTTGCCTTAACCTCCCAAGTAGCTAGGACTACAGATACCTGTCACAACATCAAGCTAGTTTTTCTACTTCTAGTAGAGACAGGGTTTTGCTCTTGCTCAGGATGGTCTTGAACTCCTGAGCTCAAGCAATCTACCTGCCATGGCTTCCAAGTGCTAGGATTATAGGTGTGAGCAGCAAACGCCCACCCAGATAGAGATTTTGATCAAACTACTGTCAGTTCTGCAGGACTGCACACTTGATTTCAGCCACAGGTATGTCATCTGAGCCTTGGTCTCTCTCAGACTGTGGGATCAACAGTGGCGATGACCATTAGTCTCTTCTTTTTTAAGGACAATTGGCAAGCCAGATTATAATGTGTGTGTTTATTTTAGAAGCACTTGCAGAGTAAAGCATGCTTGTTGGATATCAAATATAGGTCAGTGGTCCTCCAACTAGAATATCTACAGTTATTATTTTAAAATATAATATCCAAGTTTTCCTCAATTTTTAAAATATATACTGCATGCCATGAATTCCTTTATGTTAAGGAGAGCTAAGTGTTCCAAAATTTACCCAAACAACAAATTCTAAATCACTTCATGTCTAAACATTCCATGCTTTAATATTACAAAAAGGCAATTTGTACCTTTCACAAGTATTTTCCAGAATCATTGCATCATTAGAGCTTTATACAGTCTCTTGTAATATGAATGCAGTGGTGTTTGAAAGTGCGCATTTAAGAAGTGAAAAATCCCCATGGAAATTCACTTCATAAAATCAACACCCTGAAATGACCTACACTTTTCCAGATCTTCTATCCAAATCCTCAGCGGCTGAGCTCATTCTCAATGAAATTGAATGAAAAAGCTTACAAAAGAAATTTGTAAAATAAGTAGTCAGTAGTCTGGAATATGATTTTAAATAAGGCAGACCAGGGAGGCGTCTCAGAGGGAAAGTCGGGGCTTTTACAAAGACTCTTCTATTTTATAGGGCTTCCTATAGTTCATTCAAATGATATAGAAATTGAGGCCAGTACGCTCAGATGCCACTGACAATAATGTAATGCTCTCGTTTGTTACCATTCTGCTCAGCTTTTAATCATGGAGGCAGAGTTACCCATAAATCTTACAAATCAGAATTGATTTTGGAACTCTGGGGAGGAACGTTTGCAGAGATTTTGTGCTTTTTTTTTTCAAATCTATCAGACCACATGATACAGAATGAGCTGGGCACTCAAAATATAGTGATGGTGGTCATCATGGTAACTGGGAAATTTTATGTCTGAAAAACAAAGACAGTGTATATTTACAGGGGTGATTTGGAAAAAATGTCCAGCAAGCCTAGATAAGCAATAAGGACAGAAAGAGTTAATGCTAATCTGCATCTAATTTACAATCTCTCATTGAGATCAGATTGTCTGAGAACTTTTTTTTAGGGGAAGAAAGAGTCTCGCTATGTCACCCTTGGTAGAGTGCTGTGCTTCACAGCTCACATCAACCTCCAACTCTTGAGCTTAAGCAATTCTCTTGCCTCAGCCTCCCAGTCAGCTGGGACTACGGGCACCTGCCACAACGCCCGGCTATTTTTTTGTTGCAGTTGTCATTGTCATTGTTGTTTAGCTGGCCCAGGCTGGGCTCGAACCTGCCACCTCTCGGTGTAGGTGGCTGACACCATAACTACTGTGCTATGGGCGCCGAGCAATTGTCTCAGAACTTTTTGAACTATCTTTCTTGACATAATAGAAATACTTAACCTCCTTGTCCAGTTTGAGTGAAATGAGTTAATGAGTAGTACTGTAAGGTCTTAGGGCAAAATCTCTGTGTAATCTTATTTTTTCCGGAAAATTTAATGAAACTATATTTTCTGTGGTAAAAGAAACGAAGCCAGAATTCAGGCTCAACTTAAACGTAAATGCTGCGTAAGTATGACACAGGAATACCACTTGGCATTTCTTAAGCTATCCTGCTCCTTCTACACTGGATAAAAATAAAGGAAAAAAAAGCATCTAAAATACAACTGCCCTATTACAACCCAAATTTGCCCATGAAAGCAGAAATTTTCTGGCCTGCATCTGTGCGTTTTTTCCACTTTCCGTAGCCTCCCACACTGTAATGATTTATGCATGGAATTCAGAGACTCTACATTTTCTTTTGAGTGAACAATGAATGGCAACACAGAAAATGTGAAGGCTGACCATTTTGAAAGATGGCCCCAGACCTTCGAATCAGTATCCAGAAAGATGATTCGGTCAGGCTAGGATATCAAAATTCTACTACATTTCTTAACTTCACCAGTCTTTGTAGGGTAAAAATATTTACCTTCCCACCATGTACTTAGTAAGAATAGCTTGAATTTTGGGATGGGGAGTCAGAGTTCTTTTCAATGGACTGATGCAACCCCCAAACCAGCACCACAGTTAATCTTGTGGGGATGATGACCAATTACTTACTGACTGAAACCAGTAAGCCAATCCAAGTCGGGCACTAACAGTTCTTTGGTGGAGTAAAAATGAAAAGTGCTCATTGAATGGGATTTCTAGTTTATAGTCCAGTAATTTGGTTTCCTTGTGGGGACCGCATTTGGATTTGCCATTTTCATGATGTTGTGTTTACGTTGGTACAGTTTGTCTCCTTTAATGACGGGTTTGAGAAGGAAAAAGGAGGCATACCTGAAATGTGTCTCTGCTCTGACTTTATCTCAGGCCTGATTTTCTTGTTTACGTACATTTTCATGGCCAAATGCCAACAGGAATATACAAGCTAAACTCCCAAAGAGCCAAAGAGAATGAAACTCAGATTTCTGAAGAATAATCCCAATTGTCTTATACTCATGTCTTCTTTTTTGTTCACTTGAATTCTTACATGAGTTCACGTGTACTAGAGATACAAGGGACAGGGAAGAGATGAAGACTCTCATGATTCCAAGGCAACGAGGAAGTTTGTTGAGTATCTCAGCCTGAACCTTATAACCAGGACCTCATTTGAATCCAGGCTCACTTGGCAAATGTATAAATTTGAGCCAATTATTTAATTTCTCTAAGCTTCAACCCTACGGACTTGCTGGCTAGTGGTAGTGGTAGTAGGACGGATGTGCTTATCCTAAAGGACTGTGGTTTGCGTTATCCTTTGTTATCCATGAATGGTGTGTTCATATGAGCTAACCTGGATGATCTGGGGTTTCTTGGTTGCTCCCTGGAGTAAATACATCCTGGTCATTTGAGATGGGTGTTAGCTCTTTCACACAATAATACATTACACGTGCTATCTCTATAGCTCAAGTTTTTGCATGAACAATTCCCTGGTGGTCTTTGCTGCAATTCAGATGAAACAGTGATTGGATTTTCTTTAATGACCCATGTTCACAAAAGCAAATCAGGAAAGCAAACAAGCTAGAGCAACAAGTTTCATCTGGCGACTTGTGTTCAGTATCGCAATTTGAATATTTTCTTAATGGGGCTTTAAATGTTTAATATTTAAGTTTTTATTCATTAGTAGATCAATCCAATTGCCTTTAAAAGCATTGAATTTTGGACAAGAAACATTAAAGGGAAAATTTGCTTCTAATATGAAGCTGCTTCTTAAAGAAATAATAGTGTAAAAGCTACTAAACAGAAGCTTTATAAAATCTCTTACCTCAATTTTCACAGCACCAATTGAGGGCTGTGTTTCCCCTAGATGTGTTGTGACATTGGAAATGTATCCATAACTATATATTTTTAAAATTTTTTAATAGGTGGCGAAATGACAAAACTCCCTCCCTTCCTTGATCCGTGAATTTGAAATAATCTTTCATCAAGTTCCATCTCCTCTAGCCTCCTATGGAACGTATCTCTCTGTCTGTCGTTAAACTACAATGACATGTCTGTAGCTATCAGAAAGAGAAGCTGGGAAGAGCATGTGACCCGATGGAAGGGACCACCTTTTAATTCTGACGATTGTAACACAGCATGTCATCATGGACTAGGAGCTGACAGCTCGCAGGCAAGGATGGAAAAGGATGTAGCACCAGATGTGGACCGCAAGGAGAAGTGCATTTCACTCCCAGATTGCTGTCACGTACCAGAGCTGAGAGATTTTCCTGGGAGGCCAATGGGTCACATTTCAAAGGAAGTGGATAAAAATGACAACCATGAAACTGAGGATCCGTTTCTTTCTCTGGAAGCCAGCACAGAAACGCTGGTGCATGTTTCTGACGAGGACACGGATTCTGATTTGCACCTTATAGATGATAAGCAGATTTTAACTATCCAAGGGCAGAAGCCATCAGGCCAACACACCACTGAAGGAGCAGGCTCCTCAGTAAAGACACTGCCCAGCCTGGAAAGTCACAAAGATTCTCCAAACTCGTGGGGAAGGGCTGGTGAAGCTGATTTAGCACTGGTAGAACAAAGCGGGGAGAGAAAAGTTGTTGACACTATAAGTAAGAGCCTGGAGCTTTATCGTGATAGAAACTTAAGTGAAATTAAAGATGCACCCAAGTTCAATGCGTTTGACTCTTTGACTGTGACAGGAATCGTGCCTGAGAAGCAGTTGCTTAATTCTGCTGTGATTGCTCAGCAGCGAAGGAAACCTGACTTCCCTAAAGATGACATTGACAGTCACACCTGCTGCCGCACAGTTCAAGATGAGTTCTTGGCTGTTCCTCGCACAGACCCAGGACTGTCAGTATTGAAAGCGGATTTTGGAAGCTGCCTCCTGCAGCCCTCTTCCTGCCCTAGTGGAATGTCAGCTGAGTGCATTCTGGAGAACAGGGGATTCTCAGAACATCAAAACAAAGGTCCTCCTGAGGTCAAGCCAGAAGGTGACATACAGTGTTTACACTTAGGAGAGACTCTGGCCACCCACGAACCCACAGATAACCAAGTCACTCTCCGCAGGAGAAAGGTAAGACCCATGCACAGATGATCTGGCTTTTGAAATGGTGGAAATATTTTTGTTTTCATCACATATTCTCTTGCTTGGATTAAAGAGATATGGAGATGTTTCTTTTACCCTGCAATATAGCTGCATCATTAAAGACTACCCACTTGGTAAAAGCATCAAAATATGTCAAGCGTTTAAAATTGTAATAATTTATTTACAATGGTTTATGAACATTCTATTTTAGAACTGCATTGAAGACAGGGTTGATATGACTTTGAATGGAATTTAATAACCACGATCTATTTCATAATTATGTAGTTCCAAGGTTTCTGAAGAATGATCTCTAATTTTTAGAAAGTCATGATTTTTTTATTTAATATTATTTGGGCATGTTTCTTTTTCTTTCCAAAAGGTGGATTCTACAATAATAAAAGTGGTATTGATACCATATTAAAAATAATCCCTTTACATATACAAAGACAGCAGTACCCCCCTTCCTCAAAAAGTGCTGATAGTATTTTAAATGATACCCTGGCACATTCATGATCGAATAGATATATCACAGTCTCTGTTTGTCACAGTAACTTGTCTTCAACTGATAACCAGAAAGGGCCAATGACTGAAATTATTTTTTCATAACAAGCCCCCTTTCATTAATTCTGGTGATTCAATGTTCCCCTGAGAAGTTTCCAAGGGGGAGAAGTAAGAAATGGCAGAGTGCTCCATGAATTATGGTTTAGCAAGTAAACTCTAGACCAAAACTCCACTTATCTTTAGGATTTCCTGAACATTCCTCCAACAACGTAGTTCCCTATAATCCTGATACAAGACTGCATACAGAATCTTCTTCTGTAAATCCCACAATGACCACTAGCATTGAAGAGACCCTACATGTCCAATGCTTGCAGGCAACAATTGAAACACACTTCCTGGCTTCTCTCTTGATATAGTAATCCATTTCTGCAGTTCTCCTGACATCCAAACTGATGTTCTTACATCTGTTCAACTGGGCCTATCTATCTACAATGAGAAAAAAAATAAAAGAAATCTCCAGCCCTCTTTGTGGTGAATGAATCTGGTTTCCATGAACTGTGGTTTTGCTAACATACTCGATCTGTAGCGTGTCATGAGTTAGTTTAAGAGGAGTCATTTACAGCAAGAATTGGTGTACTCACTCTATGAACCAACAGAACATTCTGTGCTTCCGGAAGATTCTACCTTCCTTCCACAGGTTGTATTCATGTTCCTAAAAGCTGTTATGATTAGAATGTTTAGGTCACTTTTGCAAAAATTTCCATAGATCCTATACAATCTGTCATAGGGAATGCATTAATGTCGTAAGAAAGTATTAACCAACCTATTACACAGCTCCCTTAAAATAAGACAAATCCTGCCCAACTGCTGATAGAAGCATAAAACATTCCAGAAACATATACTCACCACTTGGACATTTATATCAAAACTAAGAGTGCTGGAAGGAATTCACTCTTGGATATGTCACTATAGCATGTTTGCATTTTGAGAGCTGTAATTCTATCTCATTTACAAATTCAAACTTAAATATTCTATTTTAAGCATGCTCTCATTCTAAAGTGGTGTGGCATTGTCTGATGGAATATTTACATTGTCGGTACAACCCATCTGAGGGGCTTTGTAATCAATACATTGAATGCAAAGTTTTAGATTTGGGCTTTACTCTGGAAAAGTATGGTGGAGGAAGACGTCCTTAGAACAAAAATGTGTAAGAATCTTTGTGTTAGTTATTTTTCAATGAGGGTTAAAATACCTTTGCGTTGGCAGTCATTTTTAGAATTTTATCAAAAATGAAAGAGCATATTCATAAAAAGGCGTGGACAGAGATGTTATCGTGGTACTGCATGTTACTGAAAGAAAAGGAAACCATCTAAATTTTCATAAAGAAGGAATTTGTTCAATTATTATCTGTTTATCCTATGGAATACTGGGAAGCCAGTAATAAGGTTAAGTAAGACCTATGTGCACTAACTTTAAAAGATGCTATGATATAATGTGCCAGGAAAACAACCATGGCGGACCAATATGGACGGCATACCCAATGCCTAATGTCAAAATATATGGGTATTTACAAAAATTGCTAACTTTATAGACAGCAGCACAAACATCTCTGTCTGACTGAATAAGAACATGCAAAATCCTGGCTAACGAGGCACAAAATTGTCAACAGCAGTTATTTTGAATGAGTACAACCGAAAGAGTGGAGTGAGATTTTCACCTTTTATCCTGTCTTGATTTTCATGAAATAGTCTAGAACTACAGGTGAAATGCGTACCATGAACAGAAGCACAAAAACAAAGTAAGAGCAGATGTAAAACTGTTTGATGCGTCTTCTGCATTACACAAAATATCTGTACCATTATTATGATTCTTACGATGTTTGTGAAATGAATAAATATTTATGAAGTTTTTCTAAGTATTGGCAGGGGATCAGGAACCTGAAGCTAAAAACAGTTTGCTATATTGTATATGTTTTTAAAATGGTTTGTCAGCCATGGGAACAGCTGCAAGGTGAGAGCTTGGAGGAGTGCAATAGAATATTAGCTTATATCTTTAGTAGTTACAGAACTTTAATTAGCTCGTTATCTGACGGTCATGTGAGTGAATCATATCTTTTGCTGAATTTCAGAGTATGGATTTCTTTGGTCGGTCTATCATTAAATGTCTAAGACTTAAAGGGAAAAATAAAGCAGAGTTTATATGTGTGATCCTCAGAATGTATTGCAATGGTGCTCTAGAGATATTGTACTGGAGAGTTTTGTTATTAATATATTATTAGAAACCTATAAAACTCATCAGGCATTCATCATTTTGCATAACTAATTAATGTTTCCTTGGTTTCCAATGGTATTTTTGATCCTCAAGTATAGCTACGTATACAGAGGGTGCCCCCCCAAATGTACACACATTTAAGAAAGGAAAAAAAATTATTAAAATTGTAATAATGTAGTCGAGATCCCGTCAAATGCAATTAATGTGCACAATGCAAGGGTCTATTTCTAAACAACTAAAAATAAACTGTAAATGATTTACAACAAAAAAAGTAGTGAGGTGATTATATTAATCAGTTTGATATGAGCACTTAATACCATATTGTATATTAAATCATCACATTGTACCCCATAAATGTATATAGTTATGACTTAATAAAAAATTTTTAATTAAAAAATTGTAATAATATATGCTGTTAATAAAAGATGACTAAAAGTCATGTTGAGAACCTCTTGTAATTGCAGAGGTCAAAGGTGACTTGAGTATTACTAATTGAATACAGTTTTTCCCTTTCTTAAAATGTGTATACAAATTGTCGGCACCCTCTGTATCTTAGGAGTCTCAATAGAGAGGACTGCATTTGTAGTATATACCAGTGTGGACCTTTGAAGCTAATAACTGCCCTAAATATGATGAAATTGGTCATGGATTTGAAGCCACTGAAATCAAAGGAAAACCAAATGAAATGTGAGTAAATATTAGGGAATGAGCCATAGGTTGGGTGACATATGCCCAGTGCTCCCAGGCCCTGGCTCTCTCCCTGGGATGAGGCATCTGGTTAAAAGCAATTTTTGGAGTCGGATTCCAAAGGAGTCTGGAGGAAGGGGACGGTGTAAGAAGTGGTCTCTTTAAACCAAATGAGATGTGGAGATTGAAAATATGTAGGGGAAGGTTTGAGGTTAGACTTTTTTCTTAAAGACCTAGTGTATTTGTTCTTGATGGTGGCTTACTAATTTTAGAGAGTCTAAATCTTGGTCTTCTGTAAAAACTATTTATTTTCCCAGTTTTTGAATAACCATAACAATCATATACATCTAGGAACATATTTTGATTTGCTCACATTCAACCCATAAATAATCCATATCAAAAAGCCAAATAAACTTAAAAAAAAATGTGAAAACAATCTGAACTTTGAGAAGACACTGAATTCCACATTCCAGAGAAAACCTCACATTCCAACAATAAACTAATTTGAAGATCTTACTTTATCACCCGGCATTAGTTAAGCTATGGCTTTGGCTAGTATCACAGGAAGCCAGCAGCAGTATAAGTTTTGTTTAAACAACACATTTCTCTCACACACACATAATGGTTAGGTTATGTGCTTTTAGAACTTAAACCCCCTTCATCTACTTGTTCTGCTCTCTTGAGCCTTCATCCATATTCAAGTCAGTGGGGAGAAAAAAATGGGACAGGGGTGGCCATGCTGGTATGTTCAGGCAGGATCCAGAAGGCAGGTATATTTTTTTCCCCTCAAATATCATGGGCTAGAATTTAAAATTTTATGGCCACACCTTGCACCAAGGGGAGAATTGCAATCTGCAACCTGGGCAAGTCTGAGTCTGCTAGAAATTCTGTTATCAAGGAAGAACATGAAAATTGATATTGAGAGATAACCCATAACGTAAATATTGAGGAATAACACTCTAATATAAATCTATGTTAATATATCATGGTATGTTGTGAAAAAATAGCCAAGATGCTTATATGTCCTCTGGTATCCTGTATAAATATTTGCTGGTATTTTCATTTCAGAGTACCATTCCCTGATAAGGAACTATTTCATATATTGATCAAATGCTACACTATTTCTTTTCTTTTTTCTCTTTTTTACTTTGAGACAGAGTCTCACTGTGTTGCCCTATGTAGAGTGCCATGGTGTCACAGCTTACAGCAACCTCAAACTCTTGGACTAAAGCAATTCTCTTGCCTCAGCCTCCCAAGTAGCTGGGACTACAGGCACCTGTCACAAAATGCCCAGCTATTTTTGGTTGTTGTTGTTATTATAATTGTCATTCATCGTTGTTTTACAGGCTCAGGCTGGGTTCGAACCTGCCAGCTCCAGTGTACATGGCTGTGCCCTAGCTGCTTGAGCTACAGGCGCTGAGCCTATTTCTTATGAAAAAACTGTTCAGAAGTATCATTACACTGTACTCCAAATATCTGGAAAATATATTACATTAATTACCTATGTCTGAGGGAGGGAAAGTTGTGAGAGAGAAAGGGTAAGAGGGTGGATGGAAGATGAGAAAGGAAAGGAGATAAGAGAGAGAGAGACAGAATGGAGATATAAACATTAAAGGAAAGAGAGAGAGAGAGAGAGAAGGAGAGGCTAAAATAATAGAATTCCAAAAGAAGTATCAGACTTTCAAAAAAAATTATATATATATATATGGTCATGGATTTGAAGCCACTGAAATCAAAGGAAAACCAAATGAAATGTGAGTAAATATTAGTGAATGAGCCATAGGTTGGGTGACATATGCCC
>NW_003852516.1:3396660-3397154 GCF_000181295.1 Otolemur garnettii
TGTGTTTTGCAATGTAGATGATGTATTGATACAAAAGTGTATGTGTTATCATTTATAAGTACCTGCACATACTGGTACTTGATGAGGAGCACATAATCCAAAATGTTAGGAGGCTACTGTTGAGAAATTCTATAGCTCTTCTGATTAATGTCATCTTGAGGAAGCTAGGAGTGGAGTGGAGGGGAGAGACCCAGAGGAACAGAAATAGGAATTTGAAAGTCAAATGAGTAAGGGAAGTTGAGGGACCTTTGTTTTTAAAGAGTGTCTAACATTGAGCGAGGCCTGTGGCTCAAAGGAGTAGGGCGCCAGCCCCATATGCCAGAGGTAGAGGGTTCAAACCCAGCCCCAGCAAAAATAAATAAATAAATAAATGAAAATTTAAAAATAAAAAATAAAAAAGTGTCTAATATTGATGATTTTCTTTTTAATTTCTATTATGAAAACCACATAAAGTTGAGAGAGTTGCTGTTAAGGATACACACACACACACACAC
>NW_003852516.1:3397207-3428427 GCF_000181295.1 Otolemur garnettii
TTTTGCAGTTTTTAGCCAGGGCTGGGTTTGAACCTGCCACCTCCAGCATATGGGGCCCTACTCCTTTGAGCCACAGGCACTGCCCTATACACATACTCTAAATGAGAGCAATTAGATCTGAATGTTTCTTTTTCCAGATATTATCGAAAAAAAGTAATTATGATGTGTGAGGGGACTCTGATCCAATCAGTGGCTTGGACCGAAATTGCAAATTTACATTAGTTCTTAACAAGACCTTTAATGAGTTCACATTAACACAACATCAGCTTAATTTGGAGCAAGAATTAATAGACTTTTATGATGTTATTTTAAACACCGAATGGTTATTTCAGAGGCTATTGCACGTGGGAGGCTATCGTAATAGAGAAACCGGTTCAGTTTCTTCCTCATGGATTTCTGTTACTGTAAACCAAGACCAGCTTATTAATCTTTTAATGCTAACAAAACCACCATAGGTTTTGGCTGCCTCCCTCGAAGAAAGGCCAATATCCACAAAAGTTGGGGTAACTCGCATAACCTACGTAGCTGAGCCCTGCTTCTGCTATCTGGGCACCAGACACAATGGTGCCAAGAGGATCTGCTCATTTCCCTGGCCCATGTTCTTAGAAATAGCGTACTTGTCCCTTGATGCCAACAAGATCTCTATTCCATAGGTAATTTTCTAACTGCAAGGAAAATTATAGTGCTCTTTTAGAGATAACCTCATAATTTTCAAAGGAAACAGAAGCAAGCAGGAAAATACACTTGAACTCTTTTTTTCAGTTCTATTTCTACCCTGGCATGGGCATAAAACTAGTGATTAATGGGCCTTTTCAATTTTTCAGTTCTATTTTTTGAGCTAGTGAAATTTTCAAAAGGGTTTACTGCTTTTTGTGTACTTTAAAAATTAACTCGAAGGTTTCAATAAACGAAACGTTGGAACAGCATCCTTATTCGATCCAGAAAATGAATAGTTTGGTCCGAGCTTGATTTTCTAGCCCAAAGAGTGTGCTGAGACAGAGGCCAGAGCAAAACCAAAAGTGGGGAGTGTTATTTAACCATGGTGGGCCTTTCATGCCTCTGGAAAATGGAGACCACAGTTTCTCCTTTACAAGGTCAATTATGAACACTGTACATGCATGCAACAGAAATGTGATGAATACGGCATGCCTCTTGGAGGCGGGACACAATTATAAGAGGGATTTTACCTAACAAATGCAATGAGTGTAACCTAACTTTTTGTACCCTCAATTCATCCCAAACAATTAAAAAAAAAATCTTTATAGTTCAGAGAGTCAAACAATCCAGCAAGTCAAATAATCCAGTATATATATATATTTTATTGTTGGGGATTCATTGAGGGTACAAAGAACCACATTACATTGATTGCGTTTGTTAGACACAGTTCCTCTTATAATTGTGTCCCACCCCCAAAAGGTGTTGTAAAATTTGAGATGAGGATCTGAGCTCCAAATAACAGGAGAATTATCGAATTACTATGAGAATAAGTCACAGTCCAGTGGAATCAATATTCACAGCATATGTATCTAGGCAACGTCAGTAACTTTTTCAGCCGGAAATTGCTGGAGTGCTGCCCAGCCCAGCTTCCATATCATAGTGATATGCAGAGAATAAAATAAGGAAGTCAGTGGACCCTGAAACCAAGTTGCCCGGGTTTAAGTCCTGCCTCATTTATGTACAGCTTTGTAACACTGTGGGTTGTATAATCTCTCCATTCTTCATTTGTGTTTATCTGTGTAAGGGGATTCCTCACTCGTTAGGAGGATTAAATGAGTTAATGTATATAAAATGAATGTATACAAAGGAATTAAAACAGTGCCTGTTCCAATTGTCATTTTAGTATAAATGAAGACATTTTCTAATGATAAGAATAGAAAATGCAAGCCCACAGTCTTCATCAGTGATATGAGCTCATGATTGGTGATAGTGTATTCAGAAGACAGTAATCAATAACCACGCTGTCCATCTTCTCTTGTTAATGGGGCAAAATTTGGGTGGAAAAGATGAGTGCTGAGGCTTAGTGTACTGAATGTGTTCATTTTCAACATTGTTATTTAAATTTTATTTACATAAATTTTATTTAAATAAAATTTAAATAAATAAAATTGATCGATTATTTAGATAAATAAAATTGATCGATTTATGCCACAAAATCTGTTTATGATTGCCAAATGAGTTAATTTTCTAAAGAAAAATACAAAGTGTCTAAAACTCAACCTTGTAGCAGGAATTCTAAAAGTAAAATAAATTTCCTTAACAAAAATATATATACACATTTATCTTCAACACTGGCAATACCACTGCACAATTTGAGATGCAGTATTTGGCTTCTTGCAAAAGTACAGTCTATATTGAAACTTGGAGTCAAGGAGCAACCAACACACAAAACCCAAGTGGTAGGCTCAGCTCCCGTCGCTCAGTGGGTAGGGTGCCCGCCACATATACTGAGGCAGGCAGGTTGGATCCTAGCCCAGGCCTGCTAAACAACAATGACAACTGCAACAAAAAAAAATAGCTGAGCATTTTGTGGCGGGCGCCTGTAGTCCCAGCTACTTGGGAGAGTGAGACAGGAGAATCACTTAAGCCCAAGAATTTGAGATTGCTGTGAGCACTGACCCCATGGCACTCTACCAAGGGTGACATACAGAGACTCTGTCTCAAAAACAAACAACAACAACAACAATAAAACAAGAGGTCACTACCATGGGGTGACAGTAGCAAACGGGCTAATCGTGCTCGGCCCGAGTTTCCAAAGGCCACGGCAAAGGAAATGGGAAGCAGGGTCGCCCTTCATCAGGGGCCCGCGGATCATTTGTCTCACCAGAACCCCTACAAAGGCACAAAGACGTGCAAGTTCTAGCCCATGTTAGAGTCAACCAGCGCCTGAATTAAGAAACAAACAGCCAAGCTTTTATGTACAGAGTGATTATTTCTCCCAGTACAGAAAAATTGCCATTGCACAGATAATCACATAAGATAAGATAATCACATGATGCTGGATGTCCTGGTGTTCATTTACCCAACAAGCAAGAAATTGCTCAGTGGACTAGACTATAGGGTAGGCAGGTAGGCACTATGAATAAATACGGGATAAAAGACAGAATTTGCATTCATAGGTTCATGGATGTTTCAGTTGGAAGAAACTCCAAACATCTTTGCATTTCCCTTTAACTGGAATAATACGTGTGTATTGACGAGACCAAGGAGCTGTAATTTAGAATGTGAATAGTGGTACGTCCGTGACCAAGGCAAAGTTGCTGCCCCACGGGGAAGATGCTGAGTTGCACATTATTATGGAAGAGCTGTAATTTAAAAGTAATCAGAAAAAATTGGCCAACATCAAAATGTAACACAAACCTAATATTAAGGGTTTTTTGAACGATGAAAGGAAATGTTTTATCCCTCTATTTCAGACATTTGTCCACTCTGTTTGAAGAAGAAAAAAAATACAGCCTTGAGAACTTAATGACCGTTTCAGGTATAGGCTGACGAAAATATAAAATAAATTTTTAAAAACTAAAAATGGAGTCTAAAATCCTGGTTTCTAATTTTTTAGAAAAAATTTGCTTTTTTTCCTTGAGACATGAATTTTCATTTAATTCATGTATTCTGTACTCTCTCCTTGTGATCAACATAGACTTCTCTCGTAAATATTATCTCTGTCCACTTAGAAGTTGCAAAGTGCTTTCTCTCAGATGTTCACGGTGTTTGGATTGAGGCATGATAAATTTTAAACAAGCTGAAAAGTATTTCAAACAAGTTCCACACTGAGCAATCGTTAAGGAGGAAGGAGAAGAAGAGGAAGTCCGTGAACGGATTTCAGTATCGTCTTCATGCAAATTTTTCTTTTAAAATGTTAATGATCACATAAAGCGCTAAAATCTTATCCCTAAATTTATGTCTAGACTAGAAACAGAACGTGTGCTACATTGTACATCAGCCGGTCCTGAGCAACTTAAAATGGAAATAAATCTATTTTTGACATTTAATACTTTCTAATCATTGTCAACCTAAATGCCCAACCCTGACCCCTGAGATTACTTATTTTCTGATACAGAATAAATGAACAATAGCGCCGTTGTTCACCTGAAGGTAGTTGATTATGAAATTTAATTTCCGTTGTGTAAATCCTTCCATTTTTAAGAGGACCAGATCTTTTCTGATGTCAATAAAAAGAATCACCTTGTTGATACAGGAGTGATGTGTATGAACTGCTGCCCAATATTTGTGCCCCTCAGTATTCCTTTCTGGTTTTTTTTTTTGTTTGTTTGTTTGATTTGTTTGTTTGTTTGTTTTTAAGTCAGAGTCTCAAGCTGTTGCCCTGGGTAGAATGCCATGGCGTCGTAGCTCATAGCATCCTCCAACTCCGGCTCAGGCGATCCTCTTGCCTCAGTTTTTCTATTTTAGTAGAGACGGGGCGGGGGGTCTCATTTTTTGCTCAGGCTGGTCTCGAACTCATGAGCTCAAGCAATCCACCTACCTCAGCCTCCCAGAGTGCTAGGATTACAGGTGTGAAGCACCGTGCCCAGCCCAAGTAGTCCTTTCTAAAGACAGCGGGATGGGCGCTACCAAGCTGGAGTCCTGTTCCACTTATTTCATAGATTGTCACAGCAAAATTTAGTGCCTATCAATTCATTTGAGGTATGGGACAGTAAAATGAGGGTGGTATAAAAGAACAAAGACAGTTGCAGGCTCAGGGAAGGAACTTTTTTATGCCATTAGCCAGCTATACTGAATCATTTAAAGCCTATTGGTTTTGATGAGAAAACAAAACTGAAAATTGTGATTAATAAAAATGGCTACACTAGAGTTTTCTATATTATATGGGGACTTGGCATAGAACAATAGAAGCCAGAAAATGGTGAGAGGGTTTTAATAGAAACCAGGAAACCTGGCTATTGCAAGAGAATATGAAGGGGCCGCAAAGCCATGTTTGAATAGGAATTGTTGCTCTACAAAATTGTGTTCTACTTCATGTGATGTTTTCAAGTATTGCTCATTGTTTCGATTTCATCCATTTAGTGAGTATTTGATGTACTTGATTCTAGATGAATTAGTAGCAAATAAGTAAATACTTTGTCCTGAGGTCACTGGCCAGGTGACTTTGAGATGCCTGGTAACCTGTCTTCTGCACTCCAGTCCACACCTGCCCTGGGGAATGGGCACCCAGGTGAGAAGGAGCAGATGGATTTCTCTAACATGCACTACTGTTTGCCTAGAGCAGTGGTTCTCAACCTGTGGGTCGCGACCCACAGGAATTGTATTAAAGGGCCGTGGCATTAGGAAGGTTGAGAACCACTTGCCTAGAGGGCCTCTTGTTCATAGTGACCTGTTTACCTGCTCCCACGGCAGCTGCCTTCTTTCTGCACAGAATTCCACTGCCACGCTGATAACACCCTTCCGCATTCCTAACCTTTTTATAGAAGGATGTTGTGAAACTTTGAAACCAAGAGCGCTAAACAGGCGCATGTAATCAAAAGTGAGTTGTAAACAATATCCATCATGGGAGGGGGCAACGCCATCCTTTCACTCAGGAAGGAGTTTAAAAAACCAAATTTACTCTGAAGCAACGCAAACTATACCTAATCGTTCCACAAACGAAAGAAAATCAGTCCACGTGTCAAAGACTTGTTTCAGAAATTTAAGATGCGTATTGAAAATGGCCACTAAATTTGCATCATTGGCCGTAGAGAAAGTTTATCTGAAAAATAGAGAGACTGGGAATCTATCTTCACTTTAGAAACACTGTGAGTTTAGTTGTATTTAACAATCATTAAGATAGTAATGATTCGAAATCTTCAATCTATCTCATACCCATTTTTTTTTAACCCCCCACCATCTTTTCCTAGAATTACTGCAACACATTCTTTACTGGTCTCTAGGCCTCTGGTCCTAACCCTTTTGTTTTTATACCCCACACTGCAGCCCAGATTATCACACATAAGGCAAATGTGTCACAATCTAGGTCCTGTTGGCACACATGAGAACAGGTGTTGAACTTGAACTTCTCATCTCATGTTTTACAGCCACCTTAAACTTCTTTTAGTTGCCTCTCATACCATCTCTCCCTGAAAGGTCTCCCAGCTCCCTCCCCACCCTCCTCTGAGTCTGACTCCTCCAAATTTCATCTTACCAGTCACTTCACTTAAAAAGTCTTCCCTGAACCCCTCAGACTGAGCATCTCTGTGCATCCTGTAACCCTCTGCATGTGACTTAGCGTACCACCTGTTACACCGGATTGGAGTTACCCATTCACGTTGCCATACTGTAGTGGTTGAGTTGTGGCCTCCAAAAAAAGGATGCGTGCATCCTAACTCATGAAACTTGTAACTGTGACCTTACTGGGGAAAAGGTCTTTGCAGATGTAAGTGAGTGGAGGATCTCAAGAAGAGATCTTTCTGGTTTATCCAGGTAAACTTTACAGCCAATGTCTTTATAAAACATAGAAGAGGAGAAGATGGAGACACAGAGAAGTTTGTGTGAGAGAGGAGGGAGAGATTGGGGTGATGCAGCCTCCAGCAGATGAATGCCTAGAGCCAGCAGAAACCGGAAGAAGCCAGTAAGGATCCCCCAACAGCCTTCCGGAAGAGTGCAGCCCTGCCAATACACTTGATTGCTGGCCCCTACAACGTGAGATTGAAAAGTATAAAAACCCTTGTTGCTTTAGGCCACTATGTTTGCAGTATTTTGTTATAGCAACCTCAGGAAAGGCGTCCACAAACCTCCAATTCAAACTGTGAATTCCCTGAAGGCAGGACCACCACTCATAACTCACCATTCTCTCCCTGGCGCCTCGTACATGCCTGGTGTAGGACGCGCTCTTCCCATATGTTTGCAGAATAAGGAATGAGTGAAGGCAGGCTCACCACGTCAGGCATTATCGCAGAACACAGGCACAGTCAATGCTACTCTTTTTTAACTATCTCTCTGTTTCAATTAAATCACTTAATCACACTGTGTTATACTGATTCTTCTAAGTTCTGTCTGAAATGTCCTCGAAAATGGTAATAAAAAATAACTGTAACTATAGTGAATAATACGAAGACTTGGCTGCATGAATTGTATCTCACTTTCCTTGAGAGGTAGTATGATTTCCATAGCTATAAATAATTATAAGTCAACATTCCTGAGTCAGAGCCAAGCTTTCAATGATTTCACTGGTTAACCTGAGAAAAGATACTTCCAGTCACATAGCACTGGTCTATTTATCTGTTTCCTGTTTTTATCTTGTTAATATTTGATAGATGCACACAAAAAGGAAGCATAAAATGAAAAGTTAAATTTCTTCTGTGACTAGTCCCATTCTTTCAAAGACACCATATCTGCCTCTGATTCTTTACCTATATAACTACAAATGCATGCTTCTGTTTATATCTATTAATGAATTTTTTTTTGGAGACAGAGTCTTACTATGTTACCCTCAGTAGAGTGCTGTGGTATCACAGCTCACAGCAACCTCAAACTCTTGGGCTTAAGTGATTTCTTGCCACAACCTCCCGAGTAGCTAGGATTACAGGTTCCCTCAATGCTCAGCTATTTTTTGGTTGTAGTTGTCATTGTTGTTTGGCAGACCTGGGCTGGGTTTGAACCAGCCAGCTCCTGCGTATGAGGCTGGCGCCCTAGCCACTGAGCTACTGGCGCAGGGCATATTAATGAAATTGCATAGGTTATATAATGTCTACTTGTGAATGATGAAATATTTTGGTTTTGTATTTAACAAATATCCTTTGCTGTATAGCACCTTCAGGCTACCATGAAACTACATGCTTAAACAATACAAATTCATTGTTGTAGTTCTGAGTTAAGATCAAGGTATTAGCAGAGTTAGATCTTTCTCTTAACCATGAGAGGGAATCTGTCCCATGCCTCTCCCAGCCTCTGGTAGTTTGCTGGTAATCTGTGGCATTCCTTGGCTTGCAGACTTGTAAACATATCATCCTTATCTCTGCCTTCATGTTCACAAGGCATTCTTTCTGTGTTGTGACTCTGTCCAAATATCCCCTTCTTATAAGGGTGCCAGTTGTCTTGGGTTGGAGGGCCCCCTCCTCCAATCTGATCTCTTTGTAACTTAATTAATTACATGTTCAACAATGCTATTTCCAAATAACGTCACATTCTGTGGTACTGGGGGGCTAGATGTCAACATGTGTACTGGGAGAGTGATACAACTCAACCCTTGACAATAGCTATATTGTGCCAAGCACCATTCCATAGAGTAGACAAGAACAAAGGGGTGGTAAATTTTGTGTCATCAAAACTTACATTCCACTAGAATGTCGTATTCCCACACCTGCTCACAGCTTCTACTTTGTACCTACTGATTTTCATTATTTAGGTATATATATTTCGTTCTTCCAGTATTTGCCTTTATGAATACGCCGACTAATCAAAATGTTTATTCTTCTATTTGCTGGTTTATACATTTTAAATAGTATTTATTACCTTTTCATTTCAAAAGTTTAGAGAATTAAGAGTTTCCCCTTGGTCCATCTCTTTTCTACTTTGCTTCCCAATTTTTGTTGACTGTGTTAATTTTGCATTTTCAAGATTTCAATATATGCCTTATATCTTGTAGTAATTATGTTTATGTTATGACTATGACAAATTATTCTGTGCTTCATCAATAGGATAAAAATTCAAAGACCATAAAGTCTTTATGATAGGGCAGCGCCTGTGGCTCAAAGGAGTATGGCTGGCCCGAAACGCCAGAGGTGGCAGGTTCAAACGCAGCCCCTGCCAAAAACTGCCCGAAAAAAAAAAAAAAAGTCTTTATAATATGTAAATATCCACTCTAGAAAAAAAACACAGTGAAATTAGAATAAGAAGCAGATGTAACTTATATCTTTATTTTTTAAATTTTTTTATTAAATCATAGTTGTGTACATTAATGCTATCATGGGGTACAGAGTGCAGTTTCTATATACAATTTGAAATATTTTCATCCAACTGGTTAACATAGCCTTCGTGACATTTTCTTAGTTACTGTGTTAAGACATTTATATTCTACATTTAGAGAGATTCACATGTACCCTTATAGGATGAACCATAAGCGTGATCCCACCAATCACCCTCCCTCCACCCATCCTCTCCCCTCCTCTCCCCTTCCTTTCCCCCTTCCCCATATTCTTGGGCTAAAATTGGGTTATAGTTTTCCTATGAAAGCTATAAATTAGATTCATAGTAGGGCTGAGTACATTGGATACTTTTTCTTCCATTCTTGAAATACTTTGCTAAGAGGAATATTTTCCAGCTCCATCCATGTAAACATGAAGGAGGTAAAGTCTCCATTTTTCTTTATGGCTGCATAGTATTCCATGGTGTGTATATACTACAATTTATTGATCCATTCGTGGGTTGATGGACACTTAGACTTCTTCCATGACCTAGCGATTATGAATTGGGCTGCAGTGAACATTCTGATACAAATATCTTTATTGTAGTATGATTTTTGGTCTTCTGGATATATACTTAGTAGAGGAATTATAGGATCAAATGGCAGGTCTATTTTTAGTTCTCTAAGTGTTCTCCAGATGTCTTTCCAAAAGGAATGTATTAGTTTGCAAATCTGAATACACATTTTTCTCATCAGCCCACAGGACATACTCCAAA
Source organism: Otolemur garnettii (assembly GCF_000181295.1). Classification (NCBI taxonomy): domain Eukaryota; kingdom Metazoa; phylum Chordata; class Mammalia; order Primates; family Galagidae; genus Otolemur; species Otolemur garnettii. The sequence goes on from NW_003852516.1 coordinate 3,406,817, forward strand.
ATTGACCACATCTTAGGTCACAAGTTTAACCTCAGGAAATTTAAAAGGATAGAAATTATTCCTTGCATCTTCTCAGACCATCGTGGAATAAAAGTTGAACTCAGTAACAACAGGAATCTGTAGACTCATACAAAAACATGGAAGCTAAATAACCTCATGCTGAATGATAGGTGGGCCAGGAGATCAAGAAGGAAATTACCAAATTTTTGGAACAAAATGATAATGAAGATACAAGTTATCAGAACCTCTGGGATACTGCAAAGGCAGTCCTAAGAGGGAAATTTATAGCACTGCAAGCCTTCCTCAAGAGAATGGAAAGAGAGGAAGTTAACAACTTAATGGGACATCTCAAGGAACTGGAAAAGGAAGAGCACTCCAATCCCAAACCCAGCAAAAGAAAAGAAATGACCAAAATTAGAGCAGAATTCAGTGAAATTGAAAACAAAAGGATTATACAACAGATCAATAAATCAAAAAGTTGGTTTTTTGAAAAGGTCAATAAAATAGATAAGCCTTTGGCTAACCTAGCCAAGAAAAAAAGAGTAAAATCCCTAATTTCATCAATCAGAAATGGTAAAGACAAAATAACAACAGATCCCTCAGAAATTCAAAAAATCCTTAATGAATATTATAAGTAACTTTTATCTTTAAAAGGAAGATCAGTTAGGCACCAAAGTCTAATAGATTTTTATTTAATTGTTTATACCTTAATTCCTGTTTTCTATGCCTTATATCTTTCTCATGTCTGTGTTCTTTATCTTTATATTCTTTTTTTAATCGGCTTAACATATATCCCTGAATAACTTCATCACATAGTGGGACATATATTTTTAAGTTTTCATGCACCCTTATTTTGCACGTATTTTAATCAAGAATTAAACAAGTTGAGCTCCTCAAGTTCATTTTTTCTTCTTGAAAATATTAAAGTTATTCCTCAGTGCTCCTGTGGCCCAGTGTGAGAAGACGCATACCAACAGATACTTGTCTTTTCCAAGTAACTTGGTTTTATGTCTCTGGATGCTCTTAAGATATTTTCTTTCTCCTTAGAGTCATAGAATTCATCAGATGAGGAATAACTTTTTTTCCTTTGGTGTGCAATCTAATGCTTGTAAAATATTTCAATCTGAAAATCCATACCTTTTGTCAGCTTAGGAAATACTCATTCCAATATTTTTAATCTTGCTCCACTGTTTCTGTTCTTTCAGCTCAAAATTCCCATTAGATGTCTTTTAATAAGCATTATCTGTGTCTCTTAACTTCCATCTGTTATTTGATATTTATTTGTATTTTTCCTTTACTTATTATGAGATTTTCTTAACTCACTGGGCCAGATCAGCATCTTGGTCTTCAGATATGTCCATTTCATTTTTCATTGTTTATTAAAATTTTTATTGCTGCAGTAATATTCCTAACTTACATATACTAGTCAACCAACAGATAATACGCACTTAAAATATATCCAGCATTCTTCCAGATGCAAGGGATATGAATAACATCTTTGCTCCAGAGGACTTGTTTTCTAGGAGAGGGGAGCAGAAAGTAAGATAGTAGAATGAACAAATGGAAGGAAAGAATCAAGGAGTAGGATCCTAGAAGCCGTGTGAAAAAAACTATTCTTAAAATGAAAATGAGATCTAGTGGCTAGACCCAGGTAGATCAAGAAGAAAAACACCTTTTAACAAGAAGCCCACTGGCCAGCTTGCTTATAGCAGTTTCAGTCAGAATATCTGCTTATTTCCAGTAAGTTCAAGAGCATAAAAGAAAAAAAGGGGGGGACATAAAAGAGAATAAGAATTGAAGAATATGAGCAAAGCTTGCATTTTATTAATGTTTCCTATGAAAGAAAAAGGTAGAAGAGGCAAAAACCAGAGAAAAATGGAGGTCAAGATACACACATTTATATATATATGGAGAGAGAGATTTTTTCTTTTGAGACAGTCTTGCTTTTTTGTTCAGGCTAACTAGTGACATCACCATAGCTCACAGCAACCTCAAACTCCTGGGCTCAAGTGATCCTCCTCCCTCAGCCTCCCCAGAGCTGGGACTGCAGGTGTGTGCCACCACACTCGACTAGTTTGTTGTTGTTGTTGTTTTTTAATTTATTTTTTGTAAAGAGGGAGGTCTTCCTATGTTACTCAAGCTGATCTCAAACTCCTGGCCTCAAGCAATTTTCCCACCTTGACCTTCCAAAGTGCTGGGATCACAGGCATGAGATACTAGGCTTGGCCCATATATATTTTTTACTGATGGGAGATATTTAAACATCATATTTGGAAGCTGATAGAATTGATCCAATAGAGGAAACCTCATTGATAGGAAGAGGAGGCAGCCCAAGGATTGATATACTGGAATTTATAAGACGGGAAGAGATACGATCAGGGCCCAGAAGAAGGGACTGGGCTTAGACCTTAACTAAGAGCTTGTACCTGTAACAGGAGGGAAGGTGAAAAACAAGCAGCATATTCTCTGCCTGCCCTTCTCTAGAACCATATTCATGTTTTATAGGAGTAACATCCTTCCCAGGTTCTCTGAGCATTCTAATTACAGAACTCGTCTACTGATTCTTAATGTCTTGTTGGAAATGTTGAATGAACCATTTCTTTTTGTGCAGCATTCTATTTCCTCACCATTAGTGTTTCTTAAAGATATTGTAATCTTAACTGATCTTTGCTAGTTAAGATTAAGGAAAACTGGTGAGAACTGGTGCCTGGCGTGTGTTCTCCCTGTGATTTGTGTAGGAGTGTCACCTCTCTGGGTCTCCACCTGACCCACGTCCTCTTCAGCATTTGGAGGTGCTAAAGTGAGTTCTTTGCCATATCCCTGGATCCAGTATTTTCTCTTATTCCAGCTCTTCCTACACAGTATAATCAGATTTAATCTTTCTAAGAAAACAGCATCAAGTAATTCCCCTTCATTTAAAAAAAGTTAACCCATGTTTCGGTTTTTTATCAGATGGCGATCATATTCCCCAGCTTGTATTTTAAAGCCCCTGTGTTTAGTCCTTGTTACCATGTGCAGCTGTTTTTTTCACTGCTGTAACAGAGGCTCATAGAAAGGTGCTGTAATCCACGCTCACTGGCTTCCCACAGGCCCTTAGGTTCTCCTAGTAGTGACTTCATGCACCTGTTAGCCTCACACTCGCCCTTACCACATTACTCTTTCTACTCATTCCACATTCTTTTTTCTTTTTTTCCTTTTTTTTTTTTTTGTTTGAGACACTCTCACTCTATCACCCTTGGTACTCTGGGTAGAGTGCTGTGCCATCATAGCTCACAGCAATCTCCATCTCTTGGGTTCAACCTATCCTCTTGCCTCAGCAAATAACTGGGACTACAGGTGCTCTCTACAAGGCCAGGCTATTTTTAGAGATGGGGGGGTCTCACTCTTGCTCAGGCTGGTCTTGAATCCTAAACTCAACCAACCCACCTGCCTCAGCCTTCCAAGTGCTGGGATGGCTCACACCTGGCCTATTCCACTTTCTTTAAGTTCTCCCAGCTATAGCTTCCACAATCTCTCCTTGAAAATATCCTCCCTGAGAAAATAAAAGGAATGAGTGAGGGTTAATAATTTTTCATCTTGTCTGAGGATGAACCTGGGACCCCCTCGTCTGGTGGCACTCAATGAGGGCAAAGCCTTTCCCTGTGTAGCCTCAGTAACTCATGTGAAATCATGGGAAGTAGGAAGTTGTCTGGTAGATGAAGGGATTGAAAGACAGGCCAGTGGATGGGTGAATGGGCGAGTCTGAATTCCCTGAGGCACAACGGAACCACAGAACTGCCTCTATTCTCAGTAAGGTTAATTTCGGAGGAAAGCCCAACTTCCCTTGCTGTGTGCCTGGGAAAAGAGAAAAAAGACTTGTTCACTATGCTGTTTCCTTGGCTGTGATATTCTAATCACCTTCTTCAATTTCACATACATGATGGGGTGTATCCCACAATAAAATAATAATTGTTTGCAAAAATATATATTTTTGTTATTTCACTCCATCACTGATTCATTCATTCAGCATTATTTTACCATCTAATGTCTGTGCGTTAGGTTAGTTGCCAGATATTCACAGAAGAACAAATTACTGTCACAATCCTCAAGAAATGTGAAAATCTTATAGAAAAACATCCATAACTTGAGCATTCTTGTGGTACATGCTGCATTAGAATGTGACTATGTATTCATCCTGGCTTGTCTCTGCCACTCTGGTTTATGCCTTTTGTCCACCCATCCTGCCTGTTTAGCTCCCCTTTGAACTCTCTGAAGTGTCCAATTCAGGTGATAAATTACCTGGTAGATTTATGTATTAGCCATACTAAAAGAATTATGCCATGTATGTAGAGGTAAAAATGAAAATACGTCTTGCGTCCTCATCTAAATTTAAACTTCTTAGTGGAACAAGAAAATTCTGTTGGAATTATCCTTTTTTCTTATGTTTCAAATCATCCTAATAATTCAAAAACCTCAATGCAAACTGTTCTGATAGAGCTGAAACTTTGGATAATTGGTAGAATGCTTTTAAATAGCCTGAAAAATAAAAGCTATTGCAGGCGGACGTTCACATAAAGTCATGGACAAGCTAATATTCACATAGTCATAAGTGATGCTCATTAGGATTCTAAAAGAATATCAAAAGAATGCCCTATTCTATTTAAAGTACAAAGAGCGCAAAATGCTCTCTTGTGGTTAAATGGATATATTCCCTTCATCACAATTCTCCCCTATAGTTCCTTTTTCCTCCAAGAGGCAACCTACTCGCTTTTCAAATTCCCCAGGAAATGTAAACTGGATAATTTGTGGAAGTTCATCAACTCCTGTTTATAATTCAGTGGATATGTGGTTATGAGATAATGACCCCATCGTGTGGGAACTACAGATTAAAGGGAAAGATGGAGTTTAGGTTCATTGCCGGGTAGGGCCTGCGTAAGGGCCTGCGTAGTTTCACTCATCGCTAGTTTTCCAAGACAATATCCATGGTCTCTTTTACATCACAAATTCAGTTCTTGAGGCCACATACCCAACACTTGTCAATCATCGAGGTCTTGCTGTTAACCTTCTACACCTCAGTCCACAGGCCATCTAAGGATCTGAGTATCAGCCTTAGGTTTGCATGTTCTCCAGTTCACTTGAGAGCTATAACACAGCGAGGCATCTCGCCTCCTCTGGAAGAGGCTTTGCAGTCATGGTTCTATCTTTCTGTTCAGGGTGAAACTACTACTGTTTATCGTCTTTATTTTCTATGGTTGCTATTCATCAGAGGGTCTTTTATTCGCTTTCTTTCTTTAATTCACTGAGTAAGCCCAAAACTCTCCATGGCCTCTGGGCACATGCTAAAAATAACAGGAAATTCATTATTTTAACCACTGTGTTTGGCCAAAGTCCTGATATAAAAGACAGCCTTTTGCTGGGCCCCTAAAATTAGAAGATTAAAGTCATTTCGAACCAAAATTTAAAAGCAAGGTTTTCTTCAAAGTAAAGATTTTCTGAAACAAACTCTAATTTTAAGCTATCTGTACTATACCCTATGATACATCTTTTTTAAAAAAAAAATCTGTTTTTAGCAAAATTCAACCCTAATACTTAATATGTTTAAAGCAAGAAAGAATATTTAGAAAGTTAATGCTTTTTTAAAACTGAAATTATAGTTTTAACTCTTTCGTTTAGGAGAAATGCCATTTAATTATATCACTGTCAAAGCATGTTTTCATTCAGTTCTTAATGCCTACACTTATATACCATCATAGGAAATGTAGTGGACAAATAAAACCAAGAAAAAAATTTAAGGAATTAATCTCTGTCTTAATCTGTTTAGGCAAATCCAAGATGAAGGCACCAGCAGATTTGGTGTCTGGTGAGGTCAGTTTCTGGTTTACAGATGACAGCTTCTCACTGTGTCCACACATGGTAGAAGAGGCTAGTGGTCTCTCTTGAGCCTTTAATAAAGGGCACTAATCTCCTGCCAAGGGCCCCACCTTCTAACACCACTGCATTGGGGATTATATTTCAATGTAGGACTAAGGAAGCACATACTTTCAGACCATAGCAATCCTGCAAGTCCTTCACTCTCGGTAACTGAGCCCAACAAGTTCACATCCATACTATAGTACAGTGTGACACTGAACATGTCACTGGGTTCCATTACAGTGCTAGGGCACAGAGCTGGCTCATGAAAAATTGTTCCCATCCCAGCTCTGACAACACCTGGCACCTAAAGCAAGGCGGTTCCCCTTTCATCCTTTCTTCATTCAAGGCAAACTATCAAATTAGAAAGACCTTTATTTCTGCTCCTGTCTCCTTGAATCCCTACAGATTTGTTTGTTAGTAAATGACACTTGTTTTCACAGAATGATTGTTGTTTGCTTGTCAGTATTTACTTTCAGGAGCTGAAATTAGTCACAAAAAAAAAAAAGTTGTCATTGCAACTGACAAGTTACAGAGTGTTACTAGAGAACTTCCAAAATTCTCCACTGAAAACCCAGTTTTCCTGTCCACATATAGATGCATTACTAGCAGGTCCCACCTGGGCACTGGGTACTGTCCTCACTGTACCAAGTCACGTAGCAGCCCTGGCCAGCTGCAAGGCCTTCTCCAGTTCCTTCTTATTTGTCTTTTCAACTATAACCTCTTTAAGACAAAGGCAGGTTTTTCTTTTTTCCTTATGCCTAAAATGACTAGTATTCAGGTACTCATTAAATATTTATTTTAACTGATAGTAGTGTGTAGTGAAATATTTTAGCAAAAATAAAGCAAAGAGAAGAAGGAAAGGAGAGAAGAGGAAAGGAGAGAAGAGGAGAGAGGGGGAAAGGAGTAAGGGGAGGGAAGGGAAGGGAAGGGAAGGGAAGGAAAAAGGGAGGGAAGAGAAGATAAATTTATAATGACCATATATTTACCTAGCACTCTGCTGTGACACATGTATCTCATCAAAACTATTAGTGGTTATAATACAACTTAATTATTTAATAGTCAGTTTCTGTGTTGTTCTGAATAGGGAATCCCTGCTGCTGGAAGGAATGTTTGAATCACCCCCATTTGGCAAGTGGCATGGTTTCCTTCAGTACACTCACATTCCTTGCCAGCTGCAGCCCAAGGCTGGTTCTCCCCAGTGAAGCATGACCCAGCAAAGCATTGGGGGTTTTCAAGCTTGTCCCAGGGGACTATTTCTGGAGATTTCTGAGGACACAGGCCAATTCTCACAGTGTATAAAGGATTCCAAAAGATTAATGGTCATTTGTCCAAGATACTTAACAAATTCCTATGCAGGACTATGAATCATTTTCACACTATTTGGAGTATGTTATAGAAAACTAAACATTGGGGGAAAATATAAATATGTCTGTAAAATGTCCATCTCCTCACACTCTCACTCACTCCGCCCCCCCCCAAGGAAAGTGAATGGACAGCCGTCCCCTCCTTCCATGCACCATTATGTGTGTGTACATGCATGTGAGCGCGTAGTGAGAACAGTGTCAGTTTCTTTTGGAAGGCAATTCAGATTCCTAAGGTAAAGGATACTCTCAGTCTCTCAACCATTCCCTGGGAAAGTTAAAAATAAGTCCTGCTGAAAAAATAAGTTGGCACTTGTTATTTGAGAAAATTGCTTTATTCCAGGAACTGCCTCATGTAACAGAAATTTATTTACCATCTGTGTGGACTTTAAAAATTTTCCATCTTAACTGATACACAACTGAAATAGAAACAGACTTTCCATGCGTAGGTTTTCCGCAGGCCTCAATATTTTGAAGGGTGTTAGCTAAGAAACTTTTGGGATTTTTGTGGTCCCCAGAGTGGGGGAGCTCCGTGGCTGCTCCTCAGCCCTGAGATCTCCCTCTAGGGAAGAGCCCAGGCTGATGTCACCCAGTGAGGCTGGGAGTGGCTTTGGGGGGGATCTGCCAGAGAGCATTCCAGAGACTTTGCTAAAAGCCTGACTGCCTTTCTTTATCTTCCTTCTTTCTTTCTTTTGAAAAGCACAGATTGTACATATGGCGTGTAAGGTATATGACAGCGTTTTGCTAAGCAGGCACATCCTGACATAATGTCTCCAGCAAGGTAATGAGCACAGCCATCACCTAACAACAGTTACCATTTTCTTTTTGTGTAGTGCAAGCACAAAAGACCTATCCTCTGAGCAAATTCCAAGTGTACAGTACAATGTTGTTTACTATTTTCCTATTACTGTACATTACATACATCTCCAGACTGACCTTGACTAACTGAGTCTATAGGCCTCGACAAAGGCTTCCTCATTCCCCCCTCTCCAGCTCTTGGCAGTCACTCTTCTACCCAATACTTCTATGACTTTGACTATTCTAACTCCATATGTAAGTGAGAAAGGGCATCATTTGTCTTCCTGTGTGTGGCTTATTTCACTTAGCACAATGTCCTCCAGGTTTATCCAAGTTCTAGCAAATGTCAGGCAGTATTTTCTTCTTTTTATGGCTAAATAATATTTGTCTGTGTCTGTGTGTGCTGTGTTTTCTCCACCCATTCATTCATATATTCATTCATTCATCCCTTGAAGGATATTATTTGCCATATCTTGGCTATACTGAATAGTGCCACAGTGAACCTGGGGTATAGCTATCTCTTCAAATATCCTTTGGGTGTTTACCCAGAATTGGGACTGCTTGATCATATGGTAGGAACCATATGATGGTGTTTAATATTTTTAGGAAGATCCAGACTATTTTCTATAATACATGTACTAAGTTACATTCCCATCAACAGTGTATAAGAGTGTCTTATCTCTACACTTTCACCAACACTCATTTTGCTTGTCTTTTTGCTAATAGCCATCCTAAAAGATGCGAGATGCTGTCTCATGGTGCTTTTGGTTTCAATTTTCCTGACGATTAGTGACACTGAGCACCTTTTCACATACTGGTATGCCTTTAAGTTTAAAGACATCCCTATTCTGGTTCCTTGCCCATTTTTAAATGAGGCTATTTGCATTTGGGTTTTTGTTTCCTTTTACCATTTAGTTATCTGAATTCCTTATATGTTTTGGATATCAACCCTTTATCAGATATATGATCTGCAAATATTTTCTGCTTCAGTTGCTTAGCACATGCTTAAAACATAAAAATAAAATCTCTTTGGGCAATAAATTACTTTTTTTCTGAAGTGCTTTTAATTTATGTAGTCAGATAAGACAAATGAGCTTTCTTCTTTTCCAGCTATATCAAAGGATTATTTTATTCCAATGTTTTATTAAATTCTTCCATAAGAGGAAGTAACTTACTTCACTGAGGGAAAAGAAAAATGAGCTTGAATGGGTGACTGAGCACAAGTGGATTTATTGTTAGGCAATACTTTATATAAACCACAGAAAAATTGAGGGAAATTCAGTTGCCACTTTTTATACAAAACAATCTGCCCTGCCCAGATATTTTCCCACAATATTGAATTATAATACCAATTTTCTGGAGAACAGAAACTAGTGTTTGCTTACATACATATTTAATTTGTTTCAAATTCCCTTCAGGAAAACTCAAGAGTTCAGGACCATTTGGATATCTGCATAGACTCTTAGCAAAACGATTCTCATAGTTCTCTGTCTTAACAACAATTAGAAGGTCAAAAATCACGTCAAATTATGTAGTTATATATTTCAATATTATATTTCATTCATTTTTCTGATCATCCAAACATTCAAACATCAATTTCAATAACACTTTTAAGATATAGAAAATTACACAACCTGGGTATAATTTACCTTTACAAATACCTATAATTTCTGTTATTTGAACACTAACTATATGTCAGCACCAGGTCTGGATTCTTTGTATGCATTTTTTTCGCTTAATAGCCACAACAATTATAAACTAGAAGCAACTTGATAGAGGAAAAAATCTGAGGCCTTAATGAATAAGGAACACAGTCCAGTTGACAGAGCTAGGAAGTGTTAGAGTTATTACCTAGAGCTCAGGGAATCAAGACTGCAAAGCCCATTATATTGGCCACAATACACACCTTAGGAATAAGCATTAATGTGAAAACTCAGTCTTAATAGAATATATAAGATTTATTTTTAAAGGTAGTTTTAACCTTTTAAGTCTTTATTTAAATATAGAAAACTATATGACTTTCTACAAAAGAATACATCCAACTCAAGGTCTGACAAAAAGAATGATATAAACCAAATTGAAGGAAGGAAATCATTAAAATAGAAATCGAAAATCAAGGCAGTGAAGAGCAGGCATAAAATTGGGAGAATCATCAACAATGCAAATGTTAATTGTTTGAAAACTCTAAAATAAATAAATCGTCCTCTATCAAGTAAAGAAAGAGTGTCTAAATAATACGAGATATAAAACATGAAATATCACTGATAAAGATGAAGAAGTTAAGAGAATACAATATAATCTTTAGGTGTAATTAATCTGAAAAATTAAGTGAAATGGACAAATTACTAGAAAAGTATAACTTAACTACATCAAGAAAAATTATAATCTTATACTACATTTTTTAAAAGTGTTAAAAATCCCCTCTAAAGAAAACACCAGGCCTACGTGATTTTATGAGCAAATTCCAACAGGCATTGAAAAGCAGATTATTTCAATCTCTTGTAAACTCTTACAAGATAGGAAAGAATGATCTCATTTAAAATATAGATGAAGAAAAAACAAAGTATTAAACAAAATTCAGACATATAAAATAACACAAAACACCTTAATGAAACTGGGGTTATCCCAGGAACAAAAGCGTATTTTAATATGAGAAAGTCTATTTGTGTTGTTTTAACTCTGTATAATAGTTGTTAACAGAGTAAAGGAGAAAATGATCATCTCAAGAGATATACAAAAGCCATTTGCAAAAATTCAATGTCCATTTATGTTTAAAAAAGTACTTAAGGGAGAGTGATTGCTGGGATCACGCCTATGATTTATCCTATATGGTAACATGTGACTCTTTCTAAAAGTCAAATATAAATGTCTTAACACAACAATTATGAGAATGACATGATGGCTATGTTGGTCGATTGGATGAAAGTATTTCACATTGTATATGGAAACAACACACTGTTTCCCATGATAGTATTAATGTTCACAAATAGGATTTAATAAAAATTAAAAAAAAATTTTTTTTAAAGTACTTAGGAAAACAGGAAAAGCTAGAGCTACCTCAACCCAAAAAAGTGATAGCTATAAAAAAACTACCATGAACAGCATTCCTAATGTGGACACACAATTACCCCTCTTGCAGCTGACTGAGAGCTCTACCCCATGGGAACAGATGAAGAATTAAATTTTTATAGATGATTTCCTCCTCAGAAAACCCTCTAAGAATAGTCAGACCAACTATTAAGGAAAGGGTTTAGCAAACATGCAAAAGTTTATAAAATGTATAGTTTTTAAATTGTCATTTTCAAAAGCTACAGGAACTGTATCATTACCAAGAAGTACATGTTCACACATTTGCATGTAGGAAATGATAAAACACAATGAAACATATTAAAGAAAATCTAAGTGAGTAGAGGAGTGTATCGATGATCCCCAATCGAATCAAATTAAACTAAAAATGTCAACAGTTTCTGAAGACACTTGACAAACATATTTTAAAATGTATATGGAAGCATCGTGGGTGGAGATTGTTGAGGAGGGAGGGCAAGGTGAGAGGACTGGCCCCCCCAAATATCAAAAAATGTTGTTAAATACACATAATGTGGTTTTGTGAAGCAATAAATAAGTTAACTATTGAAAAGGAAAGCTCAGAAAAATCTCATGAACATAGAACTCTGATGTGTGATAGAGGCATCCCTGAGGATCGGTAAGGAAAGACGTGTTCATTTTCCCTCTAACTTGGTCTTGACGTTTCTGTCTAGAGAGCAGGCATAAACTCTAGCCTGGTCTCAACTGGGTTCCAGGGGGAGAGAGCCACGCATGATTCCAAGGTGTCTTTCATGAGATACTTCTTTACCCTGGCTAATAGCCTAATATCTAAGTGTCTGACCCATGAACAGGTGACCCTCTCATGGGAAACGTGTTTATCTTGGCAGATGCCCATGTGGCTTTTGTCCTGACCAGTGTTCTGCTTATTCCTACCAAGACAGCTACTCTCTAGGAGAGCACTGACCAGGAAGAGAGTTAGGCTTGTGTGCATCTGATGAGACACAGAAGAGGTAACCCAACAAAACACAGGAAAATAACAGAAGTATTTTATTACTCACAGATCGAGAGAGAAGAGGGCAGGACCCTTGCAAGGCCAACCAGAGGGGGGAGGGGGGCGTCCAGCCTAATCACATTCAACCAGCATGCAGGAGCAACAGAGAGAAAAGGAGGGAGCTGTGGGCCAAAGCCTTTATTGGGGTTCAGTGTGGTACCCCTCGGGTCTGCCATAAGGAGTAGGTTTAGAACAGGCAAGCATGCGTTCTGTGGAATCACGCTGTGACTGACACAGCATCAGTGTGGCTTCCCTGTGCAGTTTATGCAGGATAAAGGGTCAGGGGGCAAGTCAAGGAACTTGTGTCCAGCAGTCCCATACCAGGGAGGTGGTCACCGGGATGCAGTTACATATGGCAGATGTATGGATTGACCACGTGGAGAAGGATGTACAGAACTAGAAACCATGTCCATTTACAGATGATGGAGCCCTGATTCTAGTATGAGGAAGTCCAAGTTATGCTCAAAGTCAATGCTGACGTAACATAAAATTACAAGAATTCATTAAAAGGGAGATTATACCTTAAAAATTGTTTATCTGTAGAAAAAGGTAATATTAAATCTATTTTCTCTGTCTCTTTCATACACACAGACACAGATACACACAATTCTAGATGGATTAATGATTTAAATATGAAAAGAAATACTTGAAATATTTAAGATAAAGACAGAGAGAGATAAATTCCTGACCTTGGAGGGACATTGTAAGATTTCCATAAATAATACTGAAAGGATACTAAAAAATGATTTCTTAATAAAAGATATTTGTATTTGAATATGTTAAAATTTAGAAATTCTGTTTCTAGAAACAGTACAAAAAAGCATTTAAAAAGCCAAAATGAGAGTACATATTTGCCACACTTAGAGGCAAACTATAGTATTCAAAAGCTTAAAATAATACTTTTAAAACAAAAGGGAAAAAAATACAAATAACTCGGTAGAAAAAGAAAAAAGATGAACAAATATTTCATAGAACAGGAAACCCGTACAGCCAGTCAATAAATAAATAAAAAGAATCTCAAACTTTTTTGAAATCAGAAAAATGCAAATGAAAGACAAGATCATGTATCATTTCACACCCTCTAGATTGGCTGAAAAGTCTAACTCAAGAGTTGTCCAAGTCAGTCAGAATCAATAGGGTCTCCTGTACATTCTGGGTACCAATAGAACTGCTAAAATGATTTTTAAAAATTCTTTGGTATTATATCTTAAAACATTGATTGCCACACACACGATTTTTTTTTTCTTTCACTCCATAGGGTTTTATTACAAAAATAAAATAAAAACTTGAAAAACAAAACTATCCTAAAACATACATCAATTAAAAAATTATATTCAGGCTGGGTGCCTGTAGTTCAAGAGGCTAAAGTGCCAGCCACATACACCAGAGCTAGTGGGTTCCAGTACAGCCCAAGCCTGCCGAACAACAATGACAACTACAACCAAAAAATAGCCAGGCAGTGTGGCAGGCTGTAATCCCAGCTACTTAGGAGGCTGAGGCAAGAGAATCATGTAAACCCAGGGGTTGGAGGTTGCTGTGAGCTGTGATGCCACAGCACTCTACCCAGGGTGACAGCTTGAGGCTCTGTCCCAATAATAATAATAAATGATATTCAAAACTTGAAAATTAGTAATGTAAAAACTAATGAGAAACCTTGAAAAGTAGTTCATAACTCACATGACAGTTGATGTGTTAAGCATTTACATACTCTAAAAATCAATACCCTCACGTCCAGATGTGTATTCTAGATAAACTCTTGAATTTGTTCTTCAGGAAGTATACAAGAATACATTGCATTAGTGATCGTAAGAGTAAAAAACTAGAACTAACGCCAATCGCCACTGAAAAGAGAGCAAGTGAGCACAATCTAGCATAGCAATACAGTGGTATGTTTCATAGAAACAAGATCAACTAAGTGCTTCAACCCACTACACAGAATTTTTGTAAATTTATGTTGCAGTGAACAGGTGGTCAATTTCAGAAGACTACATAGAACATTATACAGAGAGATCACTAAACCTGCTCTGAGTCACGCCTCATGTTGACATACAATATGTGTGGTTTAAAAATCTCTTTTAAAAAGCAACAAATAAAAAAATAAAAACAAAAAATTCATCAGAATGTTGTAGCTTGGAGGGAGGAGGGGATAGGAGGGGAGGTAAATGAAAATCACTGGTCACGTTCCGTTTCTGTGGTGGGACTGTGGATTTGCAGGGAATCACTGTAATGTTCCACTTTATGATGTACATTTAAGGGGACATATGTTTCGTGTATCCACTGATATATCGGAAGGCAAAAAGAGGAGACATGGAATATGGTAACAGATGTGAATGGGTTTAGCCATAAAGATTTAGAGGTACTTCTACTGCTGTGCTTTTTACTGTTGTTTTGAGATTTATTTACCCTAATTAGTTTACAGTCTGCTCAAAGACAAGGATACTGACTTAGAATTCTAAGTAAAACTCAGTAAACGCAATGCAAGCATGCAAGGCATTAATTCAGTGAAGAAAAAAGACATCTATCTGTGAGCGTAGATTAATTCTGACCATACACACTTTGCCTTCCTCTCAACACATCAGTCTACTAGGTGAAGAAGATAAAGATCTGTCTGCCTAAGACTAAGACACTCTGGGCTTGAGGAAACTTTATTTTTCTGCATCTTTGAAGAAATCCAACACTGACTCTTTTCGTTCCCAGAGGCTTCAGCCCACATCAGTGTGCCCTGCAATCTTTACTTGCTTTTAGCCTCTATCTTGAGTCTTTCTTGACTCTTGGAGAAAACTTTTCACCGTGTTCAAATTTCATCTTTTTTTTTCCTCTCTCTCTGCCTTTTATTTCAGTTTACCTCTTTCATGTGTTTAATCCCTAGGACAGCAAAGAAGGAACTAGGTTACGACCATTTTCTCCATCTGGCTCTTCTGAGCTCTTTCGTGTTCCCGCAGAAAGAACTGCATCTCTGCCCCAGATGGTCCTCTTTCCCTAACAGACAACTCTCTAGGGAAGGTTGATAATCCCAGTCTTTAAAGACACATAGGTCCTGGGAATCCAGCAGAATGTCAGGTTCCTGTTTCCTTAACAGAGAATAAGAAGCCAAAAATAATAACTCTGAGTGGTGATCAGAACAATGCCATTTCCTTATGACCAGAAATGACCAGTCCCAATTTGGAGACAACCAAACACAAAAAGTTCTTGTGGCTACTTTATGTAAAATCTTCATCACATGCACTACAGTCAATAGGCTTAATCTAAAAGTAAGCAAATCTAAAGCTCTTTTAATAAATAAGCATTAATAAGAAATCAATAGGAAAAACCCCACAGTGAATACCTACTTAGTTTGAGTATGAATCAGATTATTCTTCTGTTCCTTGAATACACCTGAAGAAACTAATCCATGGCCTATCAGGTCATAATTTTAAAATATTTCCATGATTATGCTTGGTTCTCTTGTAGCAAAGAGGTCAGAATTGTTCTTCTTTGCAGCTAAGAGAATCTACAATTTGGGGGCATAATCAATGCCCAGATTCTGGTGATCCTATTCCCACAAGAAAGGAAAACCTGATATATGCTCAGTCACAAGTTACCAAGCTAGATAACAGCCTTTTGTGAAGTTCCCTGAATGCTGGCAATCAGATAAAAAAAAAAAAAATCCTCTGTCTCCTTTGCTTATTTTTCTAAGACTTATATAAGAGGCTATGTTGGATAGCTAAGATATTTTAGTTCAAAATTGTCACATGTATGTTGCCTTTGATGACAAAGGAAAAGACTAGTTACTTCTGATTTATTTCTATTTTTTGCCAGAGCGAGGCCTGTGGATCACAATATATATCAACAAAACAAAGTTAGGGGAACTCCCAATGCAACCATAGCAACTGAGACACACATGTTCAATATTCTTCTCCAGACTGCTGATAGAAAGTAAGCTTCAATACCTTGTAAAGTTACTTTAATTACAACCCTGTAAATGTCTTCTGCTTTCAAAAGGATGTTTAACTTACACATAAAGAACAGACACATTGCAATAAGAACAATTTACCAAGAAAAAAGAGTAGCAATGGCTTGTACCCCTCTTATTCAGGAAAGACTGCCAACCAAGCTATGAAAGAAAAGTCCCCTGGTGGACTTAAGGATTTTCAGATATGCTTACATCATACAAGATCTGGGACTATAGACAACAGAGTGAAATGACAGGTGAAGAATTGGGAAACTTCCAGTAAAATTTTAATTGAACAAATTTGGATAGAATTTCTACAAAGTAAGTTGCAAATATAGTTGGCGAATTTTAGGCCAGTATACCCTATGGCCTTGCAACACTCGTTCTGTGCCCTCCTAGGAGAGGGCTGGAATGCAACAACAATAAATCTCCTTCTGCCCCCATTTGTCCGTATTATGTGACTTTACCCTTTGGAGTACAAATATGGGGCAGAGTGGGTGAAAAAGGGAGATCCTAGAACTGTGTTCTCTCTCCGGTGCTGCTAAGATTTAAGGAGCTGGACATCAGCAGCCAGAAATGCCTGACTGATACTGTAGCTGCCAACACAGAAGCCTCACACGGTGTGTCTCAGGCAGCATCCTCCAGCACCACTTGTATTGAGTCGTGTATAAATAAGGATGATATTGTGGGGTGACCAAGAGCATTGGCATCAGGGAGGAAAGATGAGGCTTCCCCCAGCTCTGCCACTACCCAGCTTTGGGATCTTTGGTTAAGTCAAGGAACCTGTTCCCTGCCCTGTAGAAAAAGGAGAGTGACTATAACGCTCCTCAGGGGCGGAGATGGACACGGGGTGGGAGAAATGCCCCAAGGGCCATGCAGAGCTTAAAATCAGTAACAAACATGATTTTATCTTTAAGAAAGAACAAACAACGATTGTTGTTATCGTTATGATTAAAAACTATGGAGGATAAACTCTACAAAAATCTTGTAAGGTAGAAATTGATCATTGTGTTTATCATCTGAAGGCAGAGCCGTGGCGAGAATAGAAGGGACAGGCGGGGGACAGGTTTGAGGAAAGGAAGAAAGAAAATTCCTGTCCATTTATTTCAATCTTGAAAAACACTGTGTCCACTGGCGTGCTGACTTTTCATGTAAAGAGATGGGAAATCACCGCAAAACACGCTGGCCTGGGATGCTAATTCCCTGGCATGGTAGCTCCCACCATTATTACATTTATTTCTACACATAATGGGAGCTTGTCTGTCTCCCCACACTGTGAAACATAAACCATTGTCATTCCATAGAGGAAAAGAATCTGTCTTGAGAATTAGCATTCACAGAACTAGTATTTGACATTTGTGTTGTGATTCCTATGGAATCCATTCCTCTGGAATTCCAGGCACCAGACACAGCCCCTCATGTGTAGTAATCCCTCACCCTTGGAATGGCAGGAGTGTGCTATCAGGGAGAACGAGGGGAAAGTCTCTCCCGGTACCCCTTGACTCACATTATCAAATCCCCAGGGATGTTCCCACCCCTTCATTTGTCCCTTCCCCAAACGTTGTACCCCCATAGTTTCACTCTCAAAACCTTTATGCTAACACTTACTCTCTTGGGTTGTAAATGCCTCTTTACTTTGTCCCTGCCCTGAGAGCTAGAGACCTCGCCCCAGGCTAGAGATCAATTTTTATTTGCCTTTGCAAAGCCAGCATAGAATCAGGTGGAGATAACTTTTCTGATGACTAAAAATGAATGAATACATAAAGCATTATGGAAGTCCTTTAATTAGACAACCAACATTGGTCGAGCTTGTATCGTGAACAAGGAAGGCACTTTGCAAGGAGCTATGGCAGATAAAATTATCTAGGAAGAAAAGGAATACAGTCCTTCCAGTGCTGGGCAGCAATTAGGCAGACAGGCCTTTTCCAAGGTGTACAAAGCGACAGTGTATTTTTAAAACCTGAAAAGGACACAGACAACCTCTCTGATGTCTGAGATTCATTTGTTCCTGTGTTCAGTAATTCTCGGTGGAGTATTTGATAGTGACCCAAGCGCTGCCCTAACTGCTAATCCCATAGCAGTGACTAGAATCATCTAGATAGTTCCAGAAGGGGCTGCATAAAGGAATTTCAATTTGACCGACCGATGAGCGGATTCAGAGACAGGCAGAGAGAAATCCAAATGGACTTCCAGACGCAACATATAATTGCAATGTTGAGTGAGAAAAAGGCATATTCCCTTGGCCATCTCCAACTCATAAAATGGTGAAAAGAATTATGAACAAAAGTCTTTTTATTGAGTATGTTATGTGCTTTGTATCCTTTTTGTTTTATTATGCTTATTCGAAGGAAGCAGTTTTTTCATAACATTTCCCTTTTTTCTAAAAATCAAAAGGGTGGCTCTTTAGACCGGATGGGAAGGAGGAATCCTAACAGCAACCCTTTGGGCTATGCCAGAGAAGTCCAGCCAGAGTATTAGCATAGAGCACAGTGGTGAGAGGCAGCAGAGGGTCCTCTGGCCCCTCCACCACCCTTGGCAGGAAAATCCAGTTCCACTGAATGGAGAGAGAATACTTGTTTCTCAAAGAGAAAAACTGGAAAGCCCAGTGATGAACCTTAAAGGAGCCATTTAGTCATTATCCAGCTATGAGAAGGGAGGAAGAAAAAAACCTTTTACAACTTATTTATTGACACAATTATCTGGAAAATAAAATCAGGAAGAATTCCAGGGCTTGGAATCTTTTTGAAAGGACCACCTTCTGACATTGGGATGGATCCAGAAAAGGTCAGCAGCCTCCACTTCCTGTCCCAGAGAAAGAGAAAAAAGAACGAAAGGGGGGAGGGAGCGGAAGAAATCGGAAAAAACACAGAACTTCACAAGAGCTTAGAAATTCTCTAGAGATAGAGCAAGAAAAAAAGAGAACTTCCGAGAGAACTGCTCTTTAGAGAGTGTTCAGTCTGTGCTACTTAGAGAAAACCAAACTTAGTTTATTGAGTTGTTTTAAGATTGGTGAGTTGTTAAAAAAAATCATAGTTTATCAGGAAAGAATTAAAATCCATTAGCTGGAAACGAGAAATAGATTGGTCTGTGGCAAGGGAACAGCATTAAAGGTTAACGTTTTTAGCTTGTCAGTGAGTACCTTGGATTTTATTCTACAAATCTACTCTATATTTTGATGAAGATTTATCTTTAAAATGCTGTTGTACAAAATAGTTCTCGAAGTAACAATAAACATTTTAGGGATTTAAAAAAATTGTAAGCACACTATTTTTTTCTGCATGAAGGGAAACTATGGACTTGATGTGTAGTATTTATTATATATTATAGGGGTAGGGTGATGGTGGAGATGTCATCAAATCTGGTTTGGGGGAGCAAATCGCAATTATAGATTCAGCCCATCTTTCAAAAGGTCGCTGGAGTTCTTTCAACTACTGACTCATAAAGTGCCAGCAACATTTCTGGTTTCAAAATTGTAGTAGGGACTTAATATCAGATGACCCTTTTCAGATAGTGTACAGTGTAATCTCTGTGGTTATAGAGAACAAAGTATTCTTTCGGAGTTCTTTCAAATGCCAACTTAGCATTTCAAATAACAAGGGAATTCTTTAATAGGCTCACCCTATGTTAGAACATTTAGAACTGTATCTTATCAAGGCTCAAAACAATCAAAACTTTAATTAGTAGAAATAGCAGTGAGCTGGGAGTTGGAAATTCTGTGTTTTAATTCTTACCCAGCCTGACCCTGGGAAAATCACTTCATCTTTGGGGACCTTGTGTCTTTTATTTATGAAACAAGGTTAAGGTTTCCTCCAACTCTAAAATTACAGATCTTGCCAACATTGCTTCATTGTAGTTACACAACTTATGGTAATAAATTTATAATGTTCAAACTTTGGCTAGAATCACATTTTTTACTCAAGATAATGTGATTATTGAATTTCCATATATGACTAAAACTTCATGTTCTATAGTTTCCAGAATCATTCTACTTTGTTTTATTCAGTGGCGTTGCAATGGCTCTTTACTCTTTGTCTACTGACTGCCTTAGACACTTGAATTGAAGGTCATAATTTTTACATACTCTGTTTTCAACTCTTACTTTGCGGTGTAACCTTGTGGGCTGTGATGGTTCTTTTTGAACCTGGAACTTAATAAAGTCATGTAGAAAACATAATGACGAAGGTAATTTGGAGAAATTGTAATTCCTCTTTTCAACTATTCTCAAACCGTATCATAATACACAGGCACAATGTTTAAGAAATCCATATTTTTCTTCTTTCTACACAAGCAAAACTTTGATATCTTCTTGGGAGGGCAGAGGATCGGCGCAAGGGAAGAATGAGTTCTACTGATTGTGCCACTGAATTAAACCATCTGACTCCAAATAAGGAATGCATGGCCTTTGTTCTTTTTATTTCTTTATATCTTGGTTTTCTCTAGAAAACTCCCTATTTTATTCTTCTTACTGTTCTTAGTATTTCCTGTAACACCAAATTATTTAATTAAATTGACTTCATCTGTTAACTGTTCAAAATAAACATTATATTAATATTTACTTTCTCTTTTTTCTCCCATGACTTGATATAAATTCACAACATAATTTCTACTTCATATCTTGTCTTTTATGATGAACATCTTACTTATAACTTCATCTCCTCTGATTTAGCTTTTAAGAAACTCCCAGCAATTATTACCATAATAAAAAATAACAGGACCATATTTTGTAACTTATAATAGTATTTGTTTGACAGAAGTATGTTTTAAATGATTTCACAAAATAAACACAGAAAAATGGTGGCCTTTAAGGTAATTTGGTCTTCATTCTTTCCTTCTATAAACATTTACCAAACACCTGACGTGAGCTTGGCATAGGACTAGAATCAGGGGAGGTTCACAATTCTAAAAAAGAAAGATATATTTTAAAAAAATAAAAAGCTAAGGGGACAAAAGACTTATCCACAGAAATAGAAATGCATCAAGAAAAACAATTTTTTAAGTCAAGTTTTTGAGTTCAATACAAATTATATAAAAAATTATATAAGCCACAATTAAGGTTGTGTTCTAAAACTGGGCTACATTTTCTATAATGACAACCACAAAATAAAATATGAGATACAGCCATTCAAACCCATTGATAGCAATGCAGGTTTAATTATGTTGTCTTGAGTTGATTTTCTGAAGTCTGATATATGGATGGTTCAGTCTATAACAGCACTTGGACAGAATATTGTAACAGTATGTGTGTTGATGTTGGTGGAATCTGTGTTTGGAGCTACCCAGCTGTTAACCCTGAGATCCCACACACAGTATGTTACTGGGGGATCTACTGTCTGTCAAGACCCACATGAAAGAAATGTAGCAGAATTCCTATTTTCGGGGATTCTGGGAAGATGGCTGACTGGTAGCAACCCTGGTCAGAGGCTCCTGAACAAAGGAAGAAAAACTGGTTGGAATCAGAATCTATGAAGTCAAAGACGGGGAGCTGAGCCCAGAAAGAAGTTCGGCAAGCTATAAATCCAAGGAAGATCATTTA
>NW_003852516.1:3434236-3450519 GCF_000181295.1 Otolemur garnettii
AAAAGAATTCCTATTTTCAAGGGCAGTCCAGGCAAGGCAGAAAACTTTCACATGTGAAACTACTGGCCAGCATGTTATGCTGAGTGACACTAACCATAAATGTAAAAATAATTCAGAGGAAAAAGGGTAGGGTACACAGAAATAATGCCACATTCAATAACTATCCATGGACTCAAAAGGCAAAGTTTAGAAACTATATATAAATATCAAGCTTTGCACCTAAAATTTCATTTTGTTGGATGGTTTGCTATCTACATTGCTCTACATATTTACCTGATGATTTTGAAAAATTCAGTCAATGTCTTGAATGCCAGTAGAAATGGTATGGCTTCTGCATTAAGAAAATCCTTGAGAGTTCTTCATGGAAGAAGCTCATTCACGTGGAATGAGAACATCTCTGATTTAAGTTTGAGAACTGGGTTTAATCACTTTTCTCAGCTTCCTTGACAGTGAAAAAAGGAGAGGGACCACCTTCCTTACACACCTCACTGTCCTGCTGAGAGGATCAGATGCAAATGACATTATGCGACCTTGAAAACAGCCGTGTGAAATGTTTATCACTCACATCTGGGATTATCAACCACTGGCAATGGTGTCTGAACATAAAAATTTGGATATAAATCAACTTGAAAACCTGTTTCAAAACATAATATCATAAGCTGACCCCTAGGGGTTATGTTTTCAGTATGTCTGGAGAGAGGCCCAGAATTAGACAATTTTTGTAAGCACCCCCTACCCTGGTTATACCAATACAGGTGGTAAGGAGACTATACTAGCAATGAAACCTGAAGCCTTAAGGCCACATGTGGCCTTTTAGGTCCTTAGGTATGACCTTTTGACTGAATCCAAATTTTACAGAACAAATTCTTTTATTAATAGGGTTTTGTTCATCTTTTACATTTTAGTTTTTTTTTTTTTGGAGACAGAGTCTCATTTTGTCCCTCTTGGTACAATGCTATGACATCACAGCTCACAACAATCTCAAGCTTAGCGATACTCTTGCCTCAGTCTCCCAAGTAGCTGGGCATATAGGCACCCACCACATTTTTAGAGATGAGGTCTCACTCTAGCTTAGGCTGGTCTCAAACTCATGAGCTTCGGTGATATACCCACGCTGGCCTCCCAGAGTGCTACAATTACAGGTGTGAGCCACTGAGCTCAGCCTATTTTTACTTTATTTTTGAAATGAATGTATCTCAAATACCAAAGAATAAAACAAACATCAACAAAATAATCCTCAATCCAGATTGAGCAACACAATTAGAACATTACTAAGCCACAAGGGCTAAATTGATGGCTGCTGTGCTCACGACTATTCTAACTTCCCCTATCTGATTGGTGCCACTACGAGGCTGGTTGGCAAGACTTTATGGGGGTTGAATATGCCAGTCTGTTATCAACTTTTGACAACGCTGTACTGTGTTTCTGTTTGAAGTGCAATTTGTGAACAGTTGCACAGCTGGACAGTGGTTTTAAAGTCTGTTTAACAGCTCATTAGCTTGATGAAGAACACGATCACACTGAAGAAAACAAATTTTTTTTACTGAGGATGGAGAATTGCAATATTATCTTGTTTCTGCTAAAGATAAGATGATTTGCTTTCTTTGTGGTATTGTAATATCAATATTAAAGAAGTTCAATACTTATCAGCATTGTAACACTCATAAAGACCACAGAGATTTTAAATTAGAGGGAGAGGTGTAAAAGGCTGTATTGCCGAAATTAAAGGTGAAAAGCAAAAGCAAAGACAATTCATTCAAGCTGCAGTAAAACCTGGAAATAAGGACACTGAAGCAACTTATAAAGGAGCTTATATACTCAGGGAAAAAAGAGAAGTCATTCAGCGATGTAGAAATTCTAAAATAATGAATTGTTGAAGTTGGAGGATGCTTAGACCCCAATAACATCTCAAAGTACAAACAACTGCTTCTTTCAGGGAGAATCTTAACTGACCAGCAGCATGAGTTAGCTTTCAACTTAACAGAACAACTTCATGCAGAACATCAAAAGGAAAGAATATATTATTTGATTCCTTTGGATGAATCAACTGATGCTACTGACTCCGCACAGATTTTACACTTCATTTGGGTCATAACAGAATGTTTACTTTGCTACCAAGAGTTGTTCGCTTTGGGCACTCACCATCAGAACACCATGAATTCATAGGAAAAAGTTTCCAGCAGCTCGGGGAAGGCGCCTTTCCATTGACTGTGACAAAGCTTGCTATGACTCTTATGCCATAATAAATTCATGGGGAGTAAGTTTCAGAACTTTAGTTCCATTGGTTCTCTTGGTTATCCTGTGTGTTACGCTGTACACTTATTATGCCATGAATTCATAGGGAGTGGGTTCCAGGAGTTCAGGCTCCTTTCCGTTGGTTCTCACAAAGGTACCTCTCTGGGGGGAGCAGGCTGGTGCTTCAGTTGAACCCAGTTCCCTTTCTCTTTGGCTTCCTTCTTTTTCTGATCATTTTCCTTCACATGTTTCAGGAAGCTATCTCAGCTCTTAGAGTACTTACTATGCTCAATACGAACACTAATCCTTGTGTGGCGAGAATCTTGCCCCTAACTTGTGTGTTTACAACAATGCCAACAGCATGCCGATGACACTGTAGGCTCTTCCAGTTTTGCCGTGGTGACATCTGTGTGGCGTGCCTTTTTGAACAGTACCCACTCCCTTGATGTCTACAATGTCAACTTTCTCAAAGATTGGCACATATGCAGCCAAAGGAACAACTCCCTGTTTCCTGAAAGGCCTAGAGAACCTGTATTGGGGCCTCTCCTCTTTCCTTTGTGTCTGTCATTTTGGTGAATTACTGGAAGATGGCGTTTCTGGCTGAAAGGACGCTCTCATTTTCTTTTCATTGTATTTGGCAGCAGCAAAATCTCTATGCTGAAGCTACTGTTTGAAGTGACACTTTGGAACAAGTTATAAGTATTGTTAACTACATCTGTGCAAATGCAACATGACGTCATCAATTCTGTAACATTCTAAAGTCAAACAATGCGCAGTGTGGATTTGCCATATCATTCTAAAGCACTTTGGTTATTTGGGAACAGTATTAGCCAAAATTTTATCTCTATGAAAAGAAATGATTAAATTTTATGAAGAACAGAATCAGCAATGTAAATTATTAAAAGAAGATTTCGGGCTCGTTACCTATAGCTCAAGCGGCTAGGGTGCCAGCCACATACACCAGAGCCGGTGGGTTGGAATCCAGCCGGGCCTGCCAAACAACTATAACCAAAAAACAGCCGGGCGTTTTGTCAGGCACCTGGGGGTAGGGGTGAAAGAGTCATAAGAGTCTTCAAGAACAACTGACCGGAGGGCTTATGGTGGGATCTGGGGAGGCAGGAGTGCTTGGAGCAGAGTAAGGTAGATGAAGGCTGCAGGAGATAAGCCAACAGGTGAGGGTGCTGGGACAATCCTGAGCCTTGAAGGATCTTTGGGTCTTATTCTGAATATCATGGGAGACTTTTGAAGAGAGGGGTGGCACAATCCAACACCTATGTTTTAACAGGCCAGGCTAGTAGTTTCTGCATGGGTGATGTGTGTACTGTGCATGTACAGTCAAACATCTGGACACATAAGAATCTTTTTATACAGCTGTGGAGCATATTGCAAGGGTACAAGTCAAATCTATCAAGTATTGAACACAAACACCTTAACACTGTGATTAAGTGAATGAGGTGAAAGCTATGTTAATTAGTAGGATGCAAGCACTCCAATTTGTACAAATAATCAACACATTGAATCCCACAAAGGCATAAATGTATTCATGATCTATGTATATATGACTTAATAAAAATAAATAAATAAAAAGAATCTTTTTATACAATATTCTATTTTCTCTATCAGAGGCAGATACTTTTTGTTTGTTTGTAATATTTGTTTTTATAAATAAAGGAGTCACTTTATTTGATGTATAACAAAGGAGCCGTAAGTGAAGGACTGAGTCATTTCACTGACTTGTGATGAACAATCTGTAGATTCTAACGTCCAATCACTTCTCACACCTTGTGTCTAACTAATTCATTTACTCATTCAATCATTCCACAAATATTTATTGTGAGTATATCATGGACCAGATTCTTGGTACGTTGGGGATTCAGTGAGGAGCTAATCAGACAGGATCCCAGATTTCACATAAGCAACAGCCACAATTACCTATCATCCATAACCTTTACCAACTGCATACCCTGTGGTTGTCCTGATACCACACACTCTACAAATATTAAAGAAACTTTGATACTTTCTCTGTCACACACTAATCGGGCAGTTTTGTACCAAGTTTACCTCCTTCCTCCTGTGCAATATTACTGAAATTTAATCATTACTCTTTGCCTTTTACTTAGTCTTTTAAGAAAGTTAATATGCTTTTAAGCATTAATACGTCTTACATTGGAAGAATAGTATTTCAGAGATACAGTAACTTTCTTTTTCCTAACATACATTTAAACTAACAAAATCTATTTTTTTTCCTAGCTACTTCTCTACTTTCTCATATTACATGCTAGTTTGTTTTACAAGACATTTTTTTTTTTTTTTTTTGTGCTCATGAAACTATGATCTTGTATAAGTTTCCCAGGAGACAGGATTCTCAGCATTTTGTTGGACAAACATTTGTTTTGTTTTTTTTTGTAACTACATGAACAAGCCAAACTGCACGTAGTCCAAAAAATAATTCTGGACTTTTTCACCACACTCTTTTTGTTTTTAATGTCAGAAAGAATCTTAGTGCAGTGACATTGAAATGTTTTAATTTTACCGTTTAGCCATGAGTGTGGGCACATATAGTAAAAGAGTTTAATATTCTGAGAACAGTTTCACAGTATATTCTCATTTTTAGTTGTCAGCTGAGTGGATATGAAGAAGGTATTCAGGTTTTACAACTTTAGAATGTATTTATTTGCTTAAACAATTAGCATAAATCAGGAGCTTTTATATACTAATACTTTTTTTGCAGCTCTTAAAGAAAGCATCTTTGTAACTAAATTTAACTGTAAAATAATTTTCTACAATGGTAACTAAGCACTATTGAGTTTCAAATTATAGGAAGTTGAATTTAAAAAAAACCAACCCTGCTCAGGCTAATGTCATTTCTATAAATTCTTTTAGGATACTCATGGGATTTCCAGTGAAATATTGCTTCCTTAAGCCAGAAATGGCTACTCTACATAAACTCAGTTAATAGTCTGTCTACAAAAAGGAAAAGCAAAGAAATTAAAAATGACCCCAGGCCATCTTACTTTACCGGTAAACATCTAATGAATTTCTCTACTTTCTTAATTATAACCAAAGAAACCCAGGTGTATCTATAAATGAATTGCTGCTTTATTATTATTTTATTTATTTATTTTGCAGTTTTTGGCAGGGGCTGGGTTTGAACTTGCCACCTCCAGCATATAAGACCGGCGCCTTACTCCTTTGAGCCACAGGCACTGACATTTTTTTTTTTGATAAAATCAATCTTTAGTTTTCTAAATGCTCTCATATATAGACTTTCCATTCCTCTCTATTTTAATAAGTAATTACATATTTTTAAAATATTTTTATCTTTGGATCTTGGTGAAAATACTGACGAGACTCATTGTGACTTCAGCCAATGGGTCACTTACCCAGTTCTCATTTCTTCTATAAAAAGAAGATGAAATTTGCAGGTATGGTTTTGTGAGGATCAAATAAGGACTATGAGCTCATTCTGAACCGTGCACCACTATAAGCTACCATTGCTATTTCCTTATCATTACTCACGGCCATTCTTATTCAGAGGTTACAGTCAGCACAGCTGCGTGAAGGTAGTTTAACAAATACAGCAACTTTTAATCTCTTTGTAATTCAACTCAACTGTAAAACAATCTCTCTACAATGTTAGCTAAATACTATTGAGTTTCAAATTACACGAAGTTAAATGAAAAGAAATAAAAAGAAATCCCAGCTAGACTAACATCTTTCACATAAAACCATTTCTATAAATTGTTTTGAGTATAGTCAGGATTCCAATGAGATACTCAAGGAATTCCAATGAATAGCTGTTGATATTAGTCCTCAGTGTAGATTATCTTTTTTTTTTTAATCTTTGGTTCAGTAATACAACTGTAAACAGTTGTGATTTTTTTTTCTCATTTTTCTTTTTGCAGTTTTTGGCTGGGGCTGGGTTTGAACCTGCCACCTCTGACATATGGGACCGGCACCCTTCTTCTTTGAGCCACAGGCGCTACCCTCTCATTTTTCTTTTTATTGTTTTAGATTCATTGAGGGTATAAAGAATTAGCTTACACCGATTGCGTCTGTTAGGTAAAGTCCCTCTTGTAATTATGCCCCACCAGAATGTCCCAGGGATAAAACCCAACGGTCCCAAACCACCAAGCACGGATGACTGTGTGCTTAGACTAACCCTGAAATGAATAATTCCATTAAGAGAAATTAGTGTAATTTGGACTGATCAGATATATAGCAAGATCAATGTTCCCAGGTCTGATTTACCATTTTTGATAAACGTGAGGTAACAGGTAGAATATATTTTAAGACCATTTGAGATTACTGTTATATCCTGAAGCAGCTCCAGTTGTAAAATAAACTGATAATTTCCATTAGGCTGTTTTTCTCTGAAGATTATATGAAATATAGTAGTTATGTGTACCTATTGACTTAGCAAATGGTTGAAAAGTAACGACCTTGTCAATTATAGCAATAATTTAATAGATTTGGGCGTGAAGATACTTGGGTATTTTGAGATCGAGTAAAAACTATTTCAGTTTCTCCTCTAACCATAAACAAGATAACAGTTTACCCTACAGTAAATATAACTACTGAGACCAGCTGAGTGATGGGCAGTTATAGATATAATAGAGTACAATTTTTAAAAAATGACTTAGGATCGTACATAAATAAAAACTTAGCTTTTATTATATATTTCTAAAGACACGTGTACATGTATGAATAAATTTTTTATTTCAAATTAAAATGAGAGTACCAATTTTTAGGTTACATTGTTCTCCCTAACAAGGTAAAGTTCAAGTTGTAATAGATATTTATGAATAAATTTTTATTTATTTAAAATATTCGATTCACTGAAACGTTTTTCATTAGTTAACTCTTCAAACATTGTTGCAGTCTTATTGTATGTTTTACATAAGATTTTTAAAGGTATCTCTCAAACTAAATTGGATGCTGGGTGCAGCTAGGAGGAAGTCAGACAATGCTGATAAAGTCTAATCAGGAAATAGTTAATAAGTGCATTTAATGTGGTCTATCCCAGGTAAAAGAAATTATAGACCTTTTTTTCAATTATATATATTTACTTTTGATTTTATCTTATTGTCCTAAGTAAAGTTGACATACCTAGCTTTATTTTTATCATACATTTCATTATTTTATTTATTTTATTCTTTGTACGATTAAGGATAAATTTCATTTCCCCTAATTTGAATAATATGTAACTGCAGAATTTCTCCTGAGTTCTTTGAAAACATGTTTGCTTAAGTTTGCAGGAAAATTATATCAAAAGAATTACAGATTATTATGACGTTTAGAGACGTAAAATCTCACAATGCTAATGGTGCGTATAATTACTGACTGCTACAATAGGACAGTTAGGGAAACCTAACTGTTAGCATTACAGTGATAGCTATCGCCAAATTGAAAAGTTTTCCTCCGTCAGATAACCCCATTGTGTTCTTTTTTTTTTTTTTTTTTGGTAGAGACAGAGTCTCACTTTTTCGCCCTTGGTAGAGTGCAGTGGAGTCGCTCCAGCAACCTCCAACTCCTGGTCTTAGGCGAGTCTCTTGCCTCAGCCTCCCGAGTAGCTGGGACCATAGGTGCCCGCCACAACACCCGGCTATTTTTTGTTGCAGTTTGGCCCGGGCTGGGTTTGAACCCGCCACCCTCGGTATATGGGGCCGGTGCCCTACTCACTGAGCCACAGGTGCCTCCCAACCCCATTGTGTTCTTAATCCAGATTTTGATTTTTCTTCACTTCACAACGAACCACTATCATGCAAAAGAGCCACACAGGAGTCACTTCTCCACAGTCCTAGTCCTAAATCCTGTCCTTTGTTTACCAATTATGCATACACTATTCAGTGCATACTAGATGAAAGTTCAAAAGTCACATTCTTTGGGTTAATGGAAACAGATATCAACATAGTCTCCTCTTTGAAGGGGATAATTATTTCTCATCTTGACACTGGCAATATTGCACCGTGAATTCCAAAATGATCTCCCCCATTCTTGTTTCAAAGGCAAAAATCCATTTCTCTCTTCTATCAAGTCCATTGGAGCTGAGCTATGTGCCAATCTCCGTATCTCCAAAGACAATTATTTACTCAAGACTGACAATAAATTTAGCTTTCGACATTAAAAAAAAAAAAAAAAGTTTTCCCAGGGATCTCTGAATCAAGGTTATTTCACAATACTGGGATGATTTCTCTTAATTGCTTTGTAAATTAACCTCTGGAATGATTGTGGCTTGTAAGATACAAGACACTCATTAAACTGGTTTCTTTAGTAATCTATGATATGCCTGCAGGCTGGTACCAGTCCACTAAGTTCATGGCAATCTCCAAACAAAATGGCTAACGGGACCTATAGTAGGAAAGTACAGATGCTTCTGAACCTCCTGTTCAAGAAATGATTGGAGACTAGTAGTATTTCCACTGCCAAATCTGCTGTTGTATGGTTGTGGCAGTCTATTGAAACTCTACCATCTGCTCCAAAAAATATTCTAAATTAATATAGATCATTCTGAGATTAAAAAGAAATTAAACACTGAACACTATTAAAAAAAAAAAGGAGGAGAATGGGATTTATTTTAAGAAGGATGATGTGGACACTACTTGTAAAATCCATTTTAGGAGATATTGGAGGGATGATATCCTTTCAGCCCTGGGAAATCCCATGACTATTGCTTGAAAATACAACTTCTATTCCAGGGTTTCGTGATTCATTACCAACCTTTTTTCCATGTGAGTGTTAGTGGACACCCACAGCGACATACCATGGTCTGAGCAATTAAGTGAGTCACCTGGAAGAGGCTTTCCCAGCCCTAATCACTGATGTCACCCAACTTGACCCGAAGTAGTTTCCAAGATGAGGTTTGTTTCAAAAATTATCCTCCTCAGAGTAGTTATTGTATTAACACATTCCCAAATATCCTGGCCCTTGAGTCTTTTAGAGATTTCAGTATCCTAAGGACTAACAAAGTAGATTTCCATGTGCACCATTCTAAAATCTTTCAGAGCCTGACTGGATGTGCATGGAGATTTTCTGAAAATGTTAAATCTATAAACAAGATATTTTTATGTTTGGAATTAGGTGGAAAGTATTCCCAAAGACGCAAGAAAACCAATGTAGCTGGTCTAATTAAAAAAAAAAAGACATTAAAAACAACAAAACAACAACAAAAAAATAATGATAATAACACCTTCCCCTCTAGCATGGCAGCAAATATTAGAAAAAGTTTTCTTATATGATCTTATAAATTTAATCTTCACCTATCCTCTTCATAAGCCAAAATTAACAAAAATTTTAAGATTTTATTGTAATGATTATCACTTAGAAGAATTAAGGACTTAATATCTAATGAACACTTTTTAAATTTTTTTTTCTAAAACAGCATTGAGAAGCAGATGTGAACACAACCTCTAAAATCAGAAAGGTTGGGCAAAGAATATCATGTCTACCACTGACTTGTTGAGTGAATTCGGTCAAGAATCATAAAATATTTGGAAATGTGTGGCCAACTGATCCTCTACAACCATACATTCACCTGAACCCAACCTAGTTTATACCAAATAATTATTACTCAATGTCACATAAAGAGCATCATAACTCATACTTGAATAAGAAAACTTAAGAATTATATAACATTACCAGTGAATGCACAAAAAATGTTTAGTTAAGAACAGCATTTATATTAATATCAATATTGGAGAGGAGTAGATTTCTAAGGAGATCATTTTATATCTGTACAGAATTAACTGTATTCTGGTCACACAGGTCAACACTTAGAAAACAAGTTATTAATAACTGGAGACTCGCTGGGTATGCTGGCGCATGCCTGTAGTCCCAGCTACTGGGGAGGCTGAGACAGGAGGATCGCTTGAGTCCAGGAGTTCTGGGCTATAGTGTGCTATGCCAATCAGGTGTCTGCTCTAAGATTACCAAAATTATGATGACCTCCCCGGATCAGGGGGCCACTAGGTTGCCTAAGGAGGGGTGAACCAGCCCGGGTCAGAAACATAGCAGGTCAAAGCTCCCGTGCTGATCAGTAGTGGGATCGTGCTTGTGAATAGCCACTGCACTCCAGCCTGGGCAACATAGTGAGACCCCATCTCTTAAAAAAAATAAATAAAATGAATAAATAAATAAATAATAACTGGAGACTCGTAGCATGCTTGGTTACTACTTAAAGCAATGAAGAATAAAGAGTCCAATATGCAGTAGAAATTTAGAGAAATGTTTTAAAAAATAAAAGAAACATGAGAACTGAGTCCTAGATATTTTTCTTTCTTTCTTCTTTCCTTATTTCTTGCTTGCTTGCTTATGTGCTTTACTCTTGCTTGCTTGTTTTTCTTTCTGTCTTTTTCTTTTTCTTTCATGTACAAAAAGCTAAAGATTTCTTCCCCCAAGGGTGTGATGATCTGAAACTTCGTGATGACTAAATTACATGCCTGGGCTATGGTCTCCAATAACAATTTTTTTTTCCCCAGTGAAACTAGTTTGTGAACATAAAATGATGCAAACAAGAAATGAGAGTTATTTTTACATTTCTCACTATTTAAAAATGGCAGGGAAAGAAAAACGATGGATTTGTTTAAATGTCTAAAAGTCATATATTATTTATGAAAGCAAGTTTTGTTATAATGTTGCTAAAATGCATTATATCAAATATTACATATCCAGGAGGGTCCTTGGCTAAGTGAGGCCAGGCCAGCAAGATAGAAATTTCCCTGATATTGGCAGGAATTATCTTCTATGTTTCCATGTTTCTGTGTTCTCAATTCTAGAACATGTGTCCGTGTTATTTTTCATTCTATCCAGAGGTAATTTTACCATTCTTTCATTCTTTCAGGGAATGTCATAAAGTTAAGGTGACCAGATTTTAACATTGGTAAAGCGGGACACCATTGATGGTGGGGGGGGGGCCTGACAACAATGCAAACTTTGATAAGCAGTTCTCGATAATCAGTTCTCAACAATTATTTGTTATTATTAAATTATCATAAATCATAAATCATAAATCATAAAATTAACAAAAATAATATAAAACTCATATCCTGGCAAAATAGCCACATGGCAGCCAAAAACCGTATATTCCCTTCCCATTCTCCCATGTTCCCTAGCTTGTCGTGCATTCTTTCCAAAAATCGGGACTTTTTTAAAACGTCCCAGGACGGGACGCAGGACAAATTGTTAAAAATTGGGACTGTCTTGCCAAAAGCAAGACGTCTGGTCACCTTACATAAAGTTAACTTGCCATCCAGGTTCTTTTGCATTTATTTTTAGAAAAACCAATCAAAAATTCTCTGCTTTGATGTGATCCTCCTGGTAATCACAATTAGTAGTAATTGATATACTACTAATCTTTTCCTACAGCAATCAGGGATCAGCCAAGCAGCTGATCACAATTTCAGTCAACAACTATATGATTTAGAAATGTTATAAAGCGAATTCTTTCCTTGAGCATCTCTAAGTTTTTTTCTTTGACATGAAGCATACTAAATATGGGCAAAAGGCTCTGAAATGCCTATTTCTTTATAAGGACAGGCTTGGCACCTTGCTGAACGTTCATATGCTGAGTATGCAGATTCTTTGGGGGTTTAACCAACCACAAACCTGGAAAAAAAGACGTCTGGGTTTTTTGGGGGGTTTTGTCTTCCTTTCTTTGACAGCTGTTGCACCTAAGGGTAGGATGATATCATTTTAAAAATCGGCCTCCCTATAATAAAACCTAGTAATGTCTGTAGTCACTGGCCTGTCGTGGATTCTAATTTTGTCCTTACTCATTACTGTGGCTTTTGTGGAATTAAACCAAGACCTCTGCTCTTTTGGGTTATTCTAGGAGACAGCTTTAATCATCGGAGGCTCCTTACCTGGCGCCTACGTTTAAACCTTTGAGTCAAGGGTGGAAAGTCCTGTATTATAAGCTCTGAAGCTGTTTCTCCGTTGTTTGGCTTACAAGTTCTGTGAAGTTCAACAGTGTGTCTCTAGCTTTGGTCTCTGAAGTACAGGTTTGTGCTTGTGAGCGCCTGGAGCTTCCTGCCTCCTTCTTGAGATCACCTGTTTACCCTCCCACCTCTCCTCTAGAACAATTCAGCTTTCTGTTGCTGGTTAAAGATGTGGTGAATACACCATCTGTGGCCAACTGCCACTGACTCGGGCAGCCATGGATGGAAATGAAAGTGACAATCAGATCAAACTATGAAACCATCCTACTCTTTCTCCCCCCTCCCTTCTCTCCCTCAATCTCCTACTACCTTCCTTTTGCTCTTTCTTCCTTTCTCCATCTTTTCTTCTCTCCCTCCTTCCTTCTTTCCTTCCTTTCTTCCTCTTCATTCTTCCAAATATGCAGTTTAGAAAGTATATTCCTTTATCCGAGAAGGTTTTAGCACTTTCCCTTTTTTGTGGAGTCAGTGGAATGAAATGAAATGTAATGACTGTTTTTCAAATAGAATCAAAAACTGCCACGAACCACAGTTGTTATTAAATACTGTAAATAATTACCCTAAATCTCTTCTAACGTGCAATGATAGTTGCTTGTATTCTTATAGTTTATTTATTTATGTACTCATTTTTTAATTAAATCATTGCTATGTACATTAATGCAGTCAAGGGGTACAATGTGCTGGTTTTATATACAGTTTGAAATATTTTCATCAAACTGGTTAACATAGCCTTCATGGCATTTTCTTATTGTGTTAAGACATTTATATTCTACATTTAGTAATATTCTACATTTATTTATTTCTCGAAATAGAGTCTTACTATGTTGCCCTCAGTAGAGTGCTGTGGCGTCCAACTCACAGCAACCTCAAACTCTTGGGCTTAAGTGATTCTCTTGCTTCAGCCTCCCAAGGAGCTGGGACTACAGGCACCTACCACAATGCCTGGCTATTTTTTGGTTATTGTTATCATGTTGTTTAGCAGGCCCTGGCCAGGTTTGAACCCACTAGCCTGGGTACACATGGCCAGGGCCGTAAGCACTGAGCTACAGGTAACAAGCCGTATTCTTATAGTTTTAAATGACAGTACAGTGGAATGCTATTACATAATAAGCATAGCTGTATCTGGACAAATTTGTGAGAAGAGAAATACCACAGCTCATGCAAAGAAATCCTTCAATATTACTTTAGTTTTAAAAATAATACATTAGGGCAGCACCTGTGGCTCAAAGGAGCAGGGCACGCGGGCCCCATATGCCAGAGGTGGCAGGTTCAAACCCAGCCCTGGCCAAGGGAAAAAAAAAACTGCAAAAAAAAAAAATACATTAAAGTTTTTTTCATACTAATGTTCTTTATTCCTTTGGTGGTACATAATGACCCTAAACTGAAAGCCTCACTTTGTCACTCATCCGATACAATCATGTATAAACTAGGAATTCTAAACTTATCCTCTGAGCTTATGATTCTGAAATATTCATTGTTTTGCTTTTTGAGAAGAATTTGTACATTTTGTATGAGTCTACTCTAGAGTTCAAAAAATAATACCAGTTTATTTATATTGTGGACATGTAATGCAATGTTTTGTAGATTTTGGAGGGGCCCAGGATATTGCTGGCTAAACATGCCCTGTATAAGGTCAGGAAATCCTGGACAACAGAAATAGAAAGAGGTGCCAACCTTGGACATTAGTTTAAGGAAAAGGAGCCACCCAATACCGAAGCTGTGCTATAAAAATGTGATACAACAGCTGCCTTTTGGATTTACATAATGATAATTATTATACAAAGTCTGGGAAAACTGTCACAACCAAGAAATCTGCTTGCCTGTTTGACATGATGCTGTGCTAATTAAATGGCTCCCAGAATCATTTTTTCCACGAAATTTCTATTAATATACTTTGAAGTTGACATTCAAGGCAACACTTTGATAAATCCTAATCTAGAACACGGAACCTGCCGTGGCCATGAGAGGAGCCTTCATGCCAGGTCAGGGTCATTTACCACGACTTGAAGCCCAGTGTTTCTAAATTCAAGACATGGAACTAGAAAACCTGGGCATGTTATTTCTCTAGTACATTTTAAAAAAATAGTAAAAGGACTTTGCTTGATGGAAATTGAGGAAACAGCAAAGCGAGTCTCTATGCTATTGGCATTTCCCTCACCTTCTCCTTGGTTCTCAACTCAAATTGGGTAATAGAGGAAAAGCAGGATGAAGGAATGTGTGCAGAATACCACGTTTCTCCTGGCATTCAAACCAGGCACACTTGACCATGTGGGCATCTTCAGACATATTAAAGATGAATTAAATTCTTCACAACAGTAAGATGGTAGGATTATCCTAGGACATATTTCAAGTTTGAACCATCCGATAATATCACTCTAATACCATAATTGGGGTTCGCTTTCCAAGGAAGTGTCAATAAAACCGTTTTCTAGGTAGTAGATAGCAAATAGGGAGGAAAAAAAGAGTTCAGTGCTAAAGTCCTAGATAGTAAATTGAAAATGATCGCGAAAAGTATTTATTGATATTTTTTTGCTTTGAACTTTACTTCCTTCTCCAAGCCACAGTATGATCTTTGTGTACTTTCTCGTCTAAATTCCCATGAACACTGTTCTGTCATTGAGCTTTTATTTTTTTAGGATTCATTACCAGGACATCCTTTGAAATGCTCCTATGTTACATGGGAGGAGAGTTAGATGCTTCAGCTCAGACCAAAAATGAGCAAGATTTCTTTAACTTTTTACCAACGCTGTAAATATGTGAAAGCAATATCACTCGTCTGGGCATTGCATTTTGATCAAGGACAGCTGAGATAGGAAATTTGAGACTTTTGAAAGCAAACCACGTTATATCTCTATTTATATTTGTTAACATGTGTTCAAATACTACTAATAAGGGACGTTTGTATCAGTAGCACTTGTGAATGTTGGTATCGACATTCGCAATACCAACGAAGCCTTCAAAGATCACTAAAGAACTTTCAGTGGGCATAAGATGTAATTGTTTTTCTCAGCATGGATTCCATGAAATCCTATTTCTGTAAGATATACTGTAAGGAAAACAGTTTTGCATGATCAAAAAGAAAGAGAAACCCATGCAGACTCTAGCTTCTTCTTGAAAATTCTGATAAGTAAAAAAAATAAATTGTTCTGAAAATCTTACAGTAAAGAAATTAGTATTTCTCCAAATTTATCCTCTTATTACCTACTATCGGGGCCGGGCGCAACAGCTCATGCCTGTAATCCTAACACTCTGGGAGGCAGAGGTGGGTGAGTTGCTTAAGCTCACGGGTTTGAGACCAGCGCAAGCAGGAATGACACCCCATCTCCAAAAAAAAATAGCTGGTTGTTGTGATGGGCACCTGTAGTCCCAGCTACTCAAGAGGCTGACTCAAGAGAATCACTTGAGCCTAAGAGTCTGAGGTTGCTATGAGCTGTGATACCATGGCACTCTACCCAGGGTGACAAATTGAGAGTCTGTCTCAAAAAAAGTAAATTAATAATAATCTGTCATCTTGCAGATCTAATGTTTAGTAGATATGCTTTGAGGAACGCTGAACTGTATTTTTATAGTCATTTCATCCTTCTGCTGCAAAGTGTGTTCCAAGAATAAATTGAAAAACCTGATGATTGGGAAAAAAGAGTATCAAAATTTAGAGCTATCAAAATTTTTCTTACCAAAGATGAATTGGAACAGAAGACATTGTTCCCTATGTTAAGCAGGTTTAGGGAAGACAGCCAAGGGCTCTCTGGCAGCCTGTTCATGGGTCTCAGGAGGTGATAGAGAAGGTGCTTCTCTCAGTGAAGTCACAAACATTTAGTCATAGCCCTTTGATCTCAGATCTGCTACAAATTCCCAATGTGCTAGAGACCAAGAGCTGGTTTGGAATTTCTCTCTCAAACGACTGTTGACTAAGAAAAAGCATACAAGGTACATGTTGCCATTAACATTTGAAAGTCCAGGCTCGGTCCAAATGCAAATTATATTTGAAGTTTGCTCATTTATAATTGAGTGCCTTGTTAATTTTGGATTTAAATTAAGAAAAAAAAAACAGAGTACATTGCATCAATAACAGAAAATGCAGTACCCCAACTCAAATGTGTAAAAGAACCTCACTTG
>NW_003852516.1:3451675-3553807 GCF_000181295.1 Otolemur garnettii
TGAGATTTGAACATTAGTTTATAGTTTGTTTGTCTGCTTCAACCTCTCTGGATCTGTCTAATGGGCAAGCAGAATGAGGAACCACTACTTTAGTGAAAAGTACTCATGGAATAAAGAGAGAAAAAAGTCCACTTTATATGATAACCAATTGTATGGTACTTTCAGACACAGCAGAGCATAAAAAAACTTGAATTATGCAAGGTTTCCCTCTTCCAGGGGGCTGTTATTAGAATTTCAAAATTATTCAGTGTCTGGCTGGGTTCAGGTGGGAGGATCACTTGAGCTCAGGGGTTCGATATCAGCCTGAGCAGATATTAAACAGGGTCACCTGTTCTCTACTAAAGACCCTGTCTCTACTAAAAATAAAAAAATTAGCCAGGCACTGTGGTGGGAGCCTATAGTCCTAGATATTCAGAAAACTGAAATAGGAGGATTAGTTGAGATCAAGAGTTTGAGGTGGCTATGAGCTATGACACCCCAGCACTCTAGCCAGGACACAGAATGAGACTCTGTCTCAAAAGAAAAAAAAGAATTATTCAGTGTCCTGGATAGCTTTAAAGTCACATCAGGGACCTATTGTCTGAAACAGGCACAGCTCTACTTAGGAGCTGTGTCAGGTTCAAATGGACTTTACCGATCGCAGACAGCCTCCGGATTCTGTTATTTGAATCAATTTGTACTACATTTATGACCTGATGGTGTTTGCCGGCAGGAAACTTCATAGGTTAGGAGTTTTAAACACATCATCTGCACTGGACCATGGCCTGAGAGATAGTTCAGAGGCCCCTGCAGACTTGCCTACACAGTGGCCCCTGGGAGCCAGTTACCAGAGCAATACAACAATATTATTTGCCATACGTAAGCATGTGGACCGACCTTCTAAGCCTCAGGCATAGCCATTACATGAGGTCATGCGGACTGATGTGATTTGTTGAAAGAAATAAACATAGAATTAATCATGAGAAAGGAGACCTTATTACTTAATGCGAAAATGATGCACTTGGCTTAGATCCTGTGTAAGATAGAATACTGCGTTTTCACTGCAGGAAAATAGACGTATTTCAATGGACTGAAATATTCGCCCGTATGCACTAGAAATATAAGTGAAATCCACGTGTACCCTGATGAAAGTGGCAGCAAGTCTAATGAAAATCCAGCAGCAGCTTTTGACGACGCCGTCCCTCCATCTCCCTCCCCTGTTTTTTGCTTCACCCTGGATAACGTTTTCATCCCAGGGAAGCCTGACTCTGTGTGCTAGACCCTTCAGTTCCTAATGTGTCAACTTAGAACAAGTAGACACAGCATGGGAAGGAGACAGGGCAAAACGATGTAGGAATTGTGTAAATATTGAAGATAAAGCGGCAGTGCAGTGGCCACTAGGTTTTTGGAAAAGCTTTGAGAGATGACCCAAAACAGCTGGATTGTTTTACGGAGTGTGACAACCTCAAAACCAAAGGTGTTATCAAATAAGCCAAAATGCTCACTGAGCCAGGGTTTCTAGTTCATTCAAAACAAGAAAAAAAAAAAAGGTTGATGGAGTCCAACAGACAGGAAAAATTACACTGCTCCAAATTAGATAATCCATCATAATTAACCCGTAAAATTTGCTTGGTATGTTTCCC
This sequence comes from Otolemur garnettii, assembly GCF_000181295.1. NCBI lineage: Eukaryota > Metazoa > Chordata > Mammalia > Primates > Galagidae > Otolemur > Otolemur garnettii. Next base: position 3,453,298 of record NW_003852516.1, read on the forward strand.
AACTCAAAACTATGTGGCCATAAATTAAAATATATTCTCTCAACATTTTCATTTCAAAATGTGTATTTTTAGAAATGTGGATTTTATGGAATGTTTTATACAAGAAACCCTTGGTCTCCTTGAAGGCCAAGGACAGGGCCAAGTAGCCCTAGTTTCTCCGCCCCTCAATGTACAAAGATATGGGGAAAGTTCTTTTTTAAGCCTCAAATCTGGGAGCATGAAGGGATCAAATACTCACATTTCTTATTTTTTATAAAAAATAGTCTATGCATTTTGGAAATATGCCAAATAAATGGATCATTATAGCATTGAGTATCTTTTATAGGGCCCTAGCTCTATAAGACAGATCAGTAAAGCAGAGCTCTGGGAAATGCAATTTCCTCCTCAGCTTGTCTGTTTTCTGGATTGCCCAGTTGCTGTGTGTTAAAATGCTGCTTAAAAAAAATAAAAGTTTTTTTTAGTCACTCCTAAAGGAACTTTTAAATTTGCAAAGCCCAATTGCCCAGACGGTGATATTTTTTAAAAATCTAAGGACCTGTTTTATGGGAGCATCTGGAAAAGTGAAAATAATGAAGATTCAAAAAGGGTCTGTCCTTTTGGTAGATAAACACAGTTTCTCCTTTCAGGGATCAAGTCTTAAAAGTAGACCTGAAAACCGGACAGCAGAATGTGATATGATGTCATTTTCAAGGGTAAACCCTGCAGGTTTAACAATAGGCCAAAACCAAGGAGTAGAAGTTGTCTGTTATCCCAGTTACCTCTATGGAGTACTACATTCCTTATGCACGCTTGCACAATAGGGAAAAAAAAAGATAGAATGAGAAGCCAGGTACAGTCATACCCTGGAGAAATTGCAGATTTGGTTCCAGATCACTGCAATAAAGCAAATAAAGCTATAAAACTAGAGGCACAAAGTTTTTGGATTCCTACTGCAAATAGACTTACATTTACAGTATACTGTTGGCTGTTAAGTGTACAATAGCAGTATGTCTTAAAAAAGGATAGACCCCTTAATTTAAAAATACTTTATTGCTAAAAAATGCTAATGATCATCTGTGCCTTCAGCAAGTCAAAATCTTTATGCTAGTGGAGGGTCTTGTTTCGGTGTTAATAGCTGCTGACTTGTCAACTTGCTGGTTCCTGAAGGCGAGGATGGCCATGGCGATTTCTTAAACTAAGGCAACAGTGAGATTTGCCAAATTCATTAACTCTTTCTTTCACAAAAGTTGTCTGTGTGGCACATGATGACATTTTATAGTACTTTACCCAGAAGAGCGCTTCTTTCAAAATTGGAGTCAAACCTCTCCAAATCATACCACTACTTTATGAAATAAATTGGAAATCAAATCCTTCATTTTCCATAGCACCTTCACCATGAATAGATTACATCTCAAAAACTCCTTTCTTGGTTCTTCCTTAAGAAGCAACTCCTCACATGTTCAGCTTCGATCATGAGATGTCCAGTCACATCTCAGGTCCCACTTCTCATTCTAGTCCCCTCCCTATTCCCACCACATCTGCAGTGACTTCCTCCTCTGAAGTCTTGAACCTCCTCAAGGGTGGGAGTCAACCTCTTCCAAACTCCTGTTAATGTTGCTATTTTGGTCTCCTCCCATGAATCACACATGTTCTTAATGGCATCTAGAATGATCAGTTTTTGTCAGAACATTATCAATTTACATTTTCCTGCTCCATCACAGGAAACACTATGTATGGTGGCTACAGACTTATGAAATGTATTTCTTTAGTGATAAGATTTGATCCACATCTCCTTAATCCATGGGCTACAGAGTGGATGTTGTAGTAGCAGTCAAAAACAAAATTAATCTCTTTGTCCATGTCCATCAGAGCTGCCGGGTAACCAGGTGCCTGGTCAGTGAGTGGTAATATATTCAATGGAATTTTTCTTTTCTGATTAGTAGGTCTTAACACTGAGCTGAATATAACCAGTAATCTATACCATCAACAGATGTGCTGTCACTGAGACTTTTTTGTTCCAGAATAGATTTAGCATAATTTACAAGGGCACTAGGATTTTCTGAATGGTAAATGAACACTGGATTCCATTTACAGTCATCAGATGCATTAACCCCTAATAGGAGAGTCAGTTTGTCCTTCGAGGCTTTGAAGCCCAGCACTGAGTTTACCTCTCTAGCTATGAAAGCCCACATGGCGTCTTCTTCCAGTAGAAGTCCATATTATCTTCACTGAAAATCGACTGTTGTTTTAGTGTAGCCATCCATCTTCATCAGTTATCTTAGCTAGATCTTATGGACAATAGACTACAGCTTCTCCATCAGCACTTGCTGCTTCACCTTGCACTTTGATGTTGTGGAGATGGCTCCTTTCCTGAAACCTCATGCACCAACCTCTCCTAGATTTCAACTACTTTTCTATAGCTTCCTTCACTCTTTCAGCCTTCATAGACTTGAAGAGAGTGAGGGCCTTCCATTGGATTAGGCTTTGGCATAAGGGAATTCTGTGGCTGGTTTGATCTTCTATCTTGACCACTATAACTTTCTCTATCTCAGCAATAAAGTTCTTTTGCTTTCTTATCATTTGTGTGCTTGCTGGAATAGCACTTTTAATTTCCTTCAAGAACTTTTCCCTTGCATTAACAACTTGGCTGTTTTGCATGAGAGGCCTAGCTTTCAGCCTCTCTTGGCTTTTGATGTGCCTTTCTCACAAAGCTTAATCTCTTCTAGCTTTTTATTTAAAGTACGAGATGTTCAACCTCCTTTCACTTGAACACTTATAGGACATTGCAGGATAATTACAATTAATAACAAATTATAATCTCACTGTTGTTTCAGTTACTATGGAGGCTCAAGTAGAGGAAGAGGTATGGGGTAACAGGTGACTGATGAAGCAGTCAGAACATACACATTTATTGATTAGGTTCCCTGTCTGATATGGACAAGTTTTGTGGTACCCACGACAATGACAATAGTAACATGGAAGATTACTGATCACCATACTAGGTATAACAATGGTTAAGATTTGAACTTGTCTTTTGGAGGAACAAAATTCAACCCAAAATAATGCATAAAAATCTTTCAGCTAACTACAACTATGCTGTAAGTGTGAAACAATCAGGATATTTACTCTATGCTCTACCTTTCACACCAGCTTGTTATGTGTCCAATAAAGCAACCTACTAATTCAAGTATAAATTCATAATGTCATGAATTTATGACATTTTCTGTAACTGACACAAAGAGAAAGCTCATCTCATTTTTTCTTAGGCAAACGTCAGTCTATTCTCAATTTGACAATTTATCAAATATCACTTTATATTTTTATTAAAAGTTTAAGTAACAATATCTTGAATTCTCTGGTATCTTATATTTTTTATTCCCCCTAAATCTAGTAGGGTTTCTTACATGTAACAGATAATCAATAATGACTTAATTGATAGAATATTACAAAGTTAAGGGAATTGATTTTCACCCTGCCAATATCCACCCAAAGGCCTAACCATATCATTCCTCTTATATACAAACAGACACACAACACACACACATATGCATGAACACACATGTACATTCATGAACATTATTAATACTTGCTCCTGTACAAATTTTTGTAACTACAAATAAAATGTTAACAAATTCTGTGGATTGAGAAGTGGAAACTAAAATTACTGGTTTTCAATATACTATGTTTAAAATGTGGAGCAATGACATCTTGAATTATGGAGAGTTATCTGATAGCACAAGCAGTGGTTTAGAACCCACTTGGCCATCTCAGTTCCATTGCTAGCCAGTTATAGGAGCACCTTGGCTCTCTGGACCATCATCTTTATTTGTAAAACTATGAAACTAAATGGAAGTTTGTTCAATTGCCATCAAATCCATGATTCTATAGTAACATCTCCTTTTCTTTCTTTCTCTCACAAATGCTGGGTACTTGGGGTAAAATTTTGGCACTGTTTTTCCGCTACTTATTCCCAAGAGACATATTACTGGGTCAACAGATCACATCTTATAAAGTTTATAGGACAAAGTATCCTGACAGCATGCATACTTGAAGATGTCTACATTTAATGACTAATCTCATCTCATTCTATGAGTTTTCAAAATAAAAATCAGTTACTTGCCACATTGGTGGAGGAAAATTGGAGATGCATGGAACTCATGATTAGCCTTATCATTTAGATATGTGTCAATCAGGAAAGAAGACTTGGTGGTTAACTTTTGGCATATGAGCAAGGCATTGCTGATAGGTTTATGTAAGAATAGCTCTCAACCCATGCTTTTTCCTCTGACCTGTGGCTACCTTAATAGAAGTTTCCTCTGTAGAAAAATGACACTCTCCAGCTCCTGAAGTGAGAATCTTTGGAAGTGGCTATTCCAAAGATTTCTTTCATCACATCCACCAAGCATTACTAGGCTCCACAGAATCCTTGTATACTTTCAGCAGTGAGTCTTGCCATTTTAATTGAAAGGAAACTAGAGCATGGGTTAAATTAGTTCTCCAAGTTCTTGTCCTCTTTCCACAAATCCTTGTGCCTTTTCATGAGTCCTTTTCAGCTCTAATAGAACAGCATTTCCTCTTCCCTTCCATAGCTACCACCTCTCCTGTATTCTACATGTCATCCCCTCCTACAGTGTTCAGTGATTTTGCTTCATCATGTTCCCCAAATTTCTCTGCTATCAATAACTTTTCCATTTAAATGGGCTCTCCTTTCAACTTAGAGTTGGTCTCCCCTATCTTTGAAACAAGAAAAGAAGGAAAAAGAAGAGAGAAGAGTCAGGTGTGCCAACAGGACCCACCACGTAGTAGCTGCTCTTGAACACTTCACTTCCTTCTCAGCCCAGCTGCTTGTGAGGCCAGTCTAATTTCACTGTCTTCATTCTCTCCCCCCCACTTCATGTCACCCTGTCTTCTATCTTCACCACTCTACTGGAACTACTCTTTAAAATGTCACTAGTCATCTCCTAGTTGACAAAATTAAATAATGTTTGAGTCTTTTTCTCACTTCTTTATTCGCTGAAAGACACTTCACACTCTTCCCTACTTCTCTCACTATGAGCGAAAGAGATTTTCCATCCGTGACTGGTGCAAAGCAAAAAAAATCAAACTTCAAAGTTACTGCCTTTCTTTGTGAAAAGAATTTCATACATCTCCAATATTTAATAGAATGTGAGTAAGCATGTGTATATATGCATTGTAATATTGCCGGATTAAAATGAGAATTCTAATGTCCCTATTAGCATGAGCACATGTAAGATGTCTTGTACTATTTAGTGATTGGTGATGTTTTATAATTGTTCACAATTTTCTTAGGTGCACGTTTTGCTTCCAAACCAGACCAAAATTCTCATGTACACTATTTGTGATACATCTCATTAGTATTTATTATAGTCAGAGACATGAGATGAAGATGCAGCTGCCAGTCCTCAGGTGTCATTTTCAACCTAACATCTTATTGAGTTCATGATAATAACTTGTGTGAAGGCAGATGTATTTTGTTCCCGTTTAGTTGGCCTGTTGAAAGTGTGTGACTAGAGATGGCAAGTTTGATTTGCTCCATCCTTTTCAAATATCAACTTCAAAATGCCTTCCAATAAATAGATATTTTGCTCCTTTTAACAAGGAAATTTGACAGGGAGGCAGAAAACCACTACCTCAAATAGAGAGAAATACAAGAGCCGTGATAAAATGTTACATGTGAATTTCCGAGATCTAGTGTCCTTTCTGTGGACTTGTTTTCTATACCAACTACTCTAGGAAACCAATACCTGTTATGTGGTCTCAATCTTTCTGTTTCCGCATCTGTTCTACTTGGCTTTAGGAGGCCATCAATCACATGACCCCCTCTCAACTACACCCTCCCCCTCTTTCCCATCCACAATTCCCTTTCCCAAGCCCCAAAGAATGAGGTAAGCACATCACTCATTCTGGCCAGTCAGGCCTTAGACCCCTGACCAGTTAAACAGTATTCTCTCTTTTTCTGTGAGCACTTTTTCTAAGATAGGTGTGTCTTGAACCCCAGGCACCATGTTTGCTATCACATTGATAAAGCTTATCTGGAAATAAAGTCATCCTAGAGATAGGCAGAGAAGAGAGAGACAGAGTTGTGATTACAATGCCTGATTCTTGAAAGCATCTGTGTCTGAATCTACCTCTTGGACTTCTTGGTTATGACACCAATTCATTTTCTTTTTTCTTAAGCTAGTTTGAATAGTGTTTCTGTGAGAGACAACTGAAAAGGCATGAACGGCTGCCGTAGCTTAATAAACACTCAGTTGACTGATGTGGAAGAAACAATCATGGATTTTACAGATAATTCTCATTTGTTATCCATGCATCTTTTCTTTTTTCATTCTTCAGTGTTCTTGGTGTAACTAGATCTGATAGCTATTAGCCACAAATGCCATGTTATAACGCCTTTAAACTTCCAAATAAATTGTGAACATTTTTCTATCTCAATAATTATTCATGCACAATATAATCAATTGTTGGAAATTTGGTGGCAATGAAATACATTTTACAAATCTAGTGGCTTACAAAATTATGTGATTCATAAGCACTTGGTTTTTAGATTTAGAGAAATATGGTGATTCTTCTCGGTCTTGCTACCATGTACAACTTTTAGATCAATTACCAGATTTCATAGACGAATATGTTCCAGATAAATCTTCCAATGTTTTTATTCAATGGAAAAGTATGCTTCCAAGTTGAAAGCATACTCCCTTTTAACCTTCAAAATATAGCAGAGAAAAATGAAGAGAGTGAACAATAACTCTAAATACAACCTAAAAACCATTTTCAAGAGATTGGTTTAAGGTGTCTCAGTGCCCAGTGGCCCTCGAGTGTATCTCCTACTAGTGCTAGTGAATAGTTCAGGAGCTTCTGTACTCTAGCATGCATCTATCACAGATTAAATCTCTCCAGCGGCCATATTTACCCAGAAAAGGTAGACAGCATTGGAAATAATGATCACATGTTCAATTCATGTGTCAGAATTAATTTTTCATTTCTTTTTAAGATCTGTTTGGTTTTATTTTGCCATAGCCCTTTGCTTCTCAAAGACCACCTACCTCACAGGCAAATTTCACATAAACCTATTGGATCAGAATCTCAGTTGCAAGGGAGTGGGGAATTTGCTTTTTCAACAAATTCTGCAGATGACACAGAGCACTGTTCTTTAACTGGAGTGTGATTAGACCTAAGGAATCAATTCCTTGATTCCACAGTGGAATTGCCCAGAGAATTTTGTGAATTACTGCTGCCTGCATCACATTTCCAAAGATTCTGACATACTGCAGTTGTTCTGCAGTGTGGAATGGACATAAGAATGTTTTAAAGGATTTTTTAAAGGTGACCAGAATTATTTGGGAGGTGATGATAATGTTTGGTCACAGTTAAGAAACATTTATAAGAGAGACTTTACCTAACAGATGCAAGCAGTGTAACCTGCTTCTTTGTACCTTCAATGAATCCCAATAAAAATTAAAAAAAAAAAAAACACTTACATGCTCATGAGAACCATCAGATCACATTTAAATACGATATATATAACTGAAAATGAAAGTACCACAAGAAAATGGATTTAATCTTTGAATTTTTTGTTATCCAGTAATTAGATAGGATCATGTATTATTAAATATCATCATATTTCCCAAACAAATAAATTGATATTCTTAAGGCTATACTTATAGATGACAATATTTTTATGTCTTTTTGAACAAGCAGTACTTTTTCTAATCTAGAGATTCTATCTCCATAGATACCAAAAAGACATGCAAGATCACTTCCAATAGCTATAAATAAGAAATCTATTGAGCATTACCTGTGCCTTGCATTGAGATGGACAAAATATAAATAAAATAAAACTTTCCCTTTTTGGCTTTTACTGCTAGAAAAATCAAAGCTGACCTTGCTGCATAAGAATAGGAGCTGTGCCTCCAAGCTTCTGGCATTTTACTTCTGCCTACACTGTCTCAGTCATTCTCAGCCAGAGATACACAGCAAATCATTACTGAAACTTTTTTTTAAAATACAGACACCTACACCTCAACCCAGATTCTATTAAATCAGAACTTACGAGGGTGGAAACCAGATATTTGCTCTGTATAAAACTCATCAGCTCATCCTATGTTGGATGCTATTAAAATGCACTGCCTTCCCTCACTAATTTTCAGACATTAATGTCTGTAAGAATCATCTAAGGATCTAGGGGACTTGGTAAACTATAAATGTCCAGACCTCCCCCACTATTATTTGGTAAGCTTTGAGGGGGGTCCTATAATCTGCAGAACTAAAAGACACCACCGTGTTTCTGGTACAGGTATCTGATAAACCATATAGTAAAAACATTGTGGAATATGGATTTTACCTTAAACGAAACTAAATAATTTTCTTAACCTCAGGGGCCTTCATAATTTTAAATTTCCTAATGTCCATAAATGATTCAATAGAGAACTATAGAAAGTAAAAATATCACAGAACATGGAATTTTGCAAATATATTTGATTATTCAAACATTTTTCTCAAATAATGCCCATTAAAATCAAAGTGAAAACAATATTCTAACTAAAATCTGTAGAATAACAGTTTGGGGAACATTAAGCTAAGCCTGTGAGTGTGCTTGAAGCAGGTTGGTGACAGAAGTAGCCCACCTGCCCCGTTACCCTCCCAGGGAATCTGTGGACTGGCAAATGAGTTTGCACTGGCATTCCTCTGTTCTCTTTTGCTATCTTATCTTTTTACACCAGAGCAATACACATTTACACAGAAACCTAGAAACATCTGAGATTGAAAGACTAATAAGAAAAACTAAAGGCCTTTCCTTTCTGAGCCCTAAACTTTCCTCATAGCCCACCCCTTGGGCCCCAAAGCCATTTACACAGAGGGTTTTTGTCTCTCTGTGACCGAGCAGGGAACTCTGTTACTGGATTTCTGGCCAAATGGTTAAGCTGTCAGTGCACAGAATGACCACTAGCAGTGCATGAAATGACCACTGGGTGCTCAGCATTTTATGTGTTGCTCTGAAAGACATAAAGGCATATGGAGACATTATTTCTGCATCTTAGAGCTTCAGTCTAATAAAGAATTGAGAGTCTGTTTCTCGCAAGGGCAGGAATTGTGAAAAGTTCAAAAGACAAGTATGAAAGATTTTGAACCCAAGGATAAAATCATTCTGAGACGCGAGATGAAAGGAAGGTGGAGACCCAATTCATGCAATTAAAGTGGCTTTTATTCCACCCAGAGTGCAGGTGGGGAGAGATTCCTAACTAGAGAGAAATCCACATGTAGGTTATGGAGAACAGGGATTTAAAGGGTTAGGGCTGCCAGGATTGATCTGTCCATAGCTTTACCTGGGCAGGTAAGGGGAAGAAGGTTAGGGAGGTCTGGATTGGGTCTGTTCACTATTTCCTGGGAGGGACATGCTTTCCAGGAAAGGGATCCTTCCTGGGTGGGTCAGTAACTTGACTCTATCAAAGCAGACAACTTAAAGGTTCAAGATTTGTTTTTGAGCTCAGAGAGCTCACATATTTGGGGGTGAAATGAACAAAAATGGCTCTACACACCATGAGAATAAGGGGCCCAGGGTGCAGTGCAAAAGGACTGATTAATTCTAGAGGAGTAGAATTGCGAAAGAAGTTACTGAGAGAAGGTGACCGAGAAATTATACCCTAGAGAATGAACAGGATATTTCCATGTCCAGTAGGGAAAGGTGACTTCTGAGTTGAAGATCAGCATAGATTTTAAACTGCACAGACAGAAACAGATCAAGAGAATTTCTGTAATCTTCACATATATAAAGCAAATTCAATTCTGTACAATGAGAAACAATTGGCATTAAATTCTGTGGCTCTCACTAGGATGACAATGCCAGTTCAAGAAAGGAGAAATGGATAGAGACCAGTCTGATCCTTGGGAGAGGACCCTGTTGTCCTTGGGATGACCAGGGGATGGTACAGAATAATCCACTGTCAGGACAAGAGCCCTAGAAGACAAGTGTGGGGCAGAGAACTATAGAAAAAGCTTGGAAGGACAGGGCAAGGCAATGATAGATGATGAGGATTTGAAAAAACAGCTGGAAACCGGGAGCATTGTCTATGAAGTGGGATATTGAGGGAAGTAACAATAGAGAGCCAAGAGCTGGTCCCTCATTAGTATAATGATAAACAAAAACCAATGGGAGACGGGGCCGGAAGAATCAGAGGAACAGCAGCAACTCATTAAGTCTCAGACACACCTAAAGTGCATAAAAGCCCAGAAAATTCATACTTAGGCATGGCAAGTTCTAGGCTAAACTAGAGAAAATCAAGAAAACGCATGATATGGCCAGGCTGTTGGCTCAGACCTGTAATCCTCGCACTCTAGGAGGCTGAAGTGGGTGGATTGCTTGAGCTCTGGAGTTCAAGACCAGACTGAGCAAGAACAAGACCCTGTCTCTACTAAAAATAGAAAAACTAGCCAATTGTTGTGGTGGGCATCTGTAGTCTCAGCTACTCGAGAGGCTGAGGGAGGAGGATCATTGGAGCCCAAGAGTTTGAGGTTGCTGTGAGCTATAACCTCACAGCACTCTACCCAGGGTGACAAAATGAGACAAGGCAGGAAGGAAGGAATGAACAAAAAGAAAAGGAAACTCATTATGTGACAAGTTTTTTGAGTTTTTTTGTTGTTGTTGTTGTTGTTGCGAGCTATTTCTTTTTTCCTGTGAGCTATAACTTCATGGCACTCTACCCAGGGTGACAAAGTGAGAGAAGAAATAAAGGAAAGAAAGGAAGGAAAGGAAAGGAAAGGAAAGGAAGAAAGAGAGAGAAAAGAAGGAAGGGAGGGAGGGAGGGAGGAAGGAATGAAGGAAGGCTGGCTGTGATGTGACAAGTATTTTTTCCAATAGAGCCTGATTGTAAGTAACTTTTAGGCATGCTCTACTGAGTGCAGTGAGAGTTGGAAGATATTTTAGGATGAGAGGAAAATACAGGCAATTTTTGAAAAGAAAGAAAAAATGTTTATAGAATGAGGCAATAGCCCTGTAAACACAGACATCCCTTCAATGTACAAAACACATAGGAACATGGACAAAGCAGAGACGTGAGGAAGGACAACTGTTTCTAAATCTGGGTCGCCCTTGCTAAGCATCAGATGTCATATCTGCTTAAAGTCAAGGCTACTCTAAATGATGTAAGTTCTCCTTTCAGTTTGAAATTATTTGATCTTCCAAAAAAAAAAAAAAACACAGAACAGAGTGAGAAAATAAAAAGAGGAAAAGAGAGTAAGAAGGAGGTTCTTGAATGGAGAGAGTGCCAGAAGAATTTTATATGAGATAATAGAAGGCACTTACTTAAATACAGAGGTGCCTATACAGATAACAAAGATTTTGGTATGCAATGAATTCTACATTGGTAACTGCTACTAATAATAAGAACCCTGTGGATAGATGTAGCAATATGTAGTTTAAAGAATGCTGGTGAAGCTCAGACAGTAAGGACAACAAGAACTATTTAGCGAGTGTCTGATCTTTGCCAGCTTTGATGTCCGATGTTTATATTCATAATGGCTGTAATTTCTCTATGGAAAAAGAAGGACTATTATAATTTAACAATGCTTGGAACATTGAGCATGGACAGCTTTTCTTATTGTACACAATCCAGTTTGCGCAAAAAAAAAGAAGAAGAAGAAGAAATAAAAAAGAAAAGAAAAAATCATTTTTATGGGGGAGGGACAGATTGGTTTTGCTTTCTCTGCATTAAAGGACAATCAGTTTGACCATGGTAATGTGACATATTTTTGCTATGACACAGTGTAATAATGATACTGACCCAATGCTTCAAAAATGTTAGCAAAATGCAACAGTGTCATTCACCAGGCAGGCTTTGTAATACCTCTGTCACCTTCTGCAAACACAATCCCTTGGTCTCCAGGGATTTCCTTTCCGGGAGTGACTGATGGAGAGAGTGAGCCCCTCCCTCACTATATGTGAATCTAAGAGTGTCAGCAGGATCATTCCCACTGCTGTTCTGTTTTCCAAGTTTTCCTTGTGGTCTAAATAAAAATACTCCGTCCTGTGACATCTAAGAGCAAGATAGGCCATTTCCTTGACCTGCCACATGGTTCCATCGATACTAATTTGAAACAAACCCTCCAGTGCTGTGTGCGTTGCTGGCAACATTTCAATGCTAACATGTGGTGAATTTTTTCGAGGATTTTTTCCTTACCTCCCTGTGCTAGAGAGGAGCCGGGGAGTTTGTGGGAGCAGCTTCCGGACTCGAACTGGCTTCTCCGTCACTTCCATGTTTCCCTGAGAGACAGTGATCCCCCCTTTTATTTTATTTTATTTTATTTTGCAGTTTTTGACTGGGGCTGTGTTTGAACCCGCCACCTCTGGTATATGGGACCTGCGCCCTACTCCGTGAGCCACAGGCACCGTCCCCTCCTTTTATTTTTTGATTTCAGATGGTGTTTTACAAACTTGGAAAGAGAAGTATATCCTAAATACTTAGCAGGTTTTAAAACAATATTCCTGGACACATGGTATGTGGGGGAAAAAAGTCACAGAGTTCTCATCACTCACTTTCTGACAAATTTAACAATTCATGCCTATGATCCTATTTATAGCCACTTATACATCATATGCAAGGTGTACCTTGCTATTAAGTACAGAGACTGTGATAAACCCTCACTCGAAGTATATAAATCTTATTAAATAATTCATGTCTTACTAAAAGCACAAGGAAGATCTTGAGGCAAATAATAGAGATCTGATTTTTCTTCTTTTTTTTTTTTTAATTTTTGGCTGGGACTGGGTTTGAACCTGCCACCTCTGGCATATGGAGCTGGCGGCCTATTCCTTTGAGCCACCGGTGCCACCCTGATTTTTCTTTTTACCTTTACTGTTCTTTTGTCCAGGTCGGGCAATGAGTTATTTTGTTTTGTTTCAATTTCCAAACTTCACAAGAATGATCTCCCAGAACAGTACTGCTGTTTCAATATTTGTAGAAATAATCCCCTTTAAAAAATCTATTAAATGGAATAAAGATGTGGCTGGGGATTATTTAATTTACTTTCTGTTTGTACAACTGCAGTAAAATTCACATTTGTATTATGTTGCTGAGCAAATAACAGAATCTTAAAAATAATGAGATCATAATTGTTACTTTCCCCTTGGAGGGCTTTCTAAGTCTGTAATGGATAAACAGCTTCAGTCCACAAGGAGTCATTTAAAATGAAAACATCCTGCCCTTCCTTTAACTTGCTCTAAGTAGAAGAACCCATACACGTATTTTGAATTATTTTATTAGTAATAGGGACAGGTTCTGCTAAAAGATCTACGCTCTCTCTGTACTTGACCTTTTAGTCATCAGCAAATATTTGTGGTTGAATAAAATTTGGATACAATTTTATCTAATTGAATCATAGTACACATCAAAGCAGAAATGCCATTTCTGATTGAATAGTCGCAGAAAGCTTAGGAAATGCCTAAGCTTGGTGTACATCAAAGTATACAATAGAACCTCCCTACATTGGCCACCTCCTTCACAGCCCAGATATGTACCACATATACAGCAGGCCTAATCCCTTATGTTGTCCAGCTCTGTACGTTTGCCACAGTTTGTCACAGTTTGTCACAGCTCCGTGGGTGGTCAATTCACAAAGGTTCTACTGTAGTGTCGTCAAGGTTTTTTTTAATCCTTGGCCTCAATGGTCATCCACAAACAACAGTGGAACTATCAGCCTCGCAAAGACCCTTCCTGGCCAGTTTATAAAGCACGTCTGCTTTTGCAAATCACTTCGGTGGCGAATTCAGATTCACTTGAAACCAAGAGGCAAGAGATGATACCAGGACAGGTCCCCGACAGAGGCGAGGGGGTAGGGATTATAGAGAAAGCAGAACAAGTTCATTTTATTTTTTCAAAATGCATTTGTTTCCCTCATCAATACGTTATAATGAAGACCTGGAAAGGGGGAGATGGTGAGTAAAGAGAATAAATAGAAAGAGGGGAATGGCTAATCTGGGAGGCAGGGCAACGCTGAGCAATTGAATTCAACTCAACCACTCTGCATGTGTTCAGTATCTATCTTTCCCGGGGCTTTGCGCAAGAACATAGCGAGGGCTGTAGTCTCATCAGAATCCCAAACCTACTCTACCAACATGTCTTATGGCCTGAGTCTGAATCTGTTTTGTTTTGTTTTGAACAGCCCTTTGCTCCAGCACTGGACTCACTCCATTTTGTTTGGGCTGACTGTTTACAATGTTATTCTACCCAATGTAATATAAACTCCTCAAATTAGAGAGGATTTCTTTAATCTCTTACACACAACACAATGTTATTGATCTAATCATTACTCAGTACAGACGGAACAAATTCTAAGTAACAGCCCCCTCCCTGAAATCAGGGATAATGAAAGATGGGCCAAACTTGCTCCCAACTTAAACATTCAAAAGGAAAATGAGATTTACATGGGTGAAACACCCATTTGTCGCCGAATATATGCAGTAAACACATAGTTCCCCAGGGTATGTTTTAACTTTCTCTCCACCAACTACTGTCTCCTGCAGTCAAAACTTAGAAAGTCAGTTGTTTCTTGTTGTTACTAATCTTAGACAATTTATTCATTGATAAACAAAGCTACACAATCTCTAAATTCCTTTCCAGCTCTGAATGACTATTTTGTGGTCCGATTCTTTCATAATTTTACCATAAAAATAACATAATTATATCATTGAGCACTATTTCTCAGTAAGCACCCAGGGGTTTCCAAGAAAAGTAACATTATGTAGTCTTAAAACCCATCTTTCGAAAACATGGAATATTATTTTCAAGTGTTGGTTTAACCCTCATCAACGTTACATTATACATATGCATTTATATATATATATAATATATATATATTTCATATATATTTCAAAATGTAATATTTTATGGAAACCTGAATCCCAGACTTATTTTAAAAGTCTACTTAGTATTTTTCTTAAGCTCACTCACTACTGTTATCCATCATGTATTTTTTATTTGTGCTTATGCAACCGATGGCCAAAGAATTACTTCTTCTGATAGGACCTAGGTACAAGTCGACTCCACAGGAAACTCATATATTATTGAACGTGACTATTTGAATGAAAAACCGTAGAAATTTATGGGTTCCTTTCATGGGCACACAGTTTGAAAGAAGAAGAAACAAGCTACACGTATAGATAAAGAACAATTTCTCTTATATGTGCTGGAGAGACTCCCTAGGCAGAAATTCGGGTTAAGAGTTATTACCAAATTGGGAAAGAAGAATTCATTGTTTGGTTTCCTTATGCACAAGGGGAAGGCAAACAAACAGGTCTTAATGATCTCAGGGAATTGCAGGATGAGTAACCCCAATATTTTGGAAGCAAAAGGCTATTTTTCAAATGTCCCTTAGAAATATTATACCACAAAGAGAGTTTTGAGTTTTGAGCAAGTCCTGCAAGGACACAAAACAATAAACCAGTATATTGCCAACACATTTTCTAATCAGTGCATCTGAAACTTTCTCTTCCATTAAAAAGGAAAAGTCCTCATAGTAGCTATTTGTGTTTTCTTTCTATAGAAACTTTGACTTTTAGAGATTTGTAGATATTATAGATGCTTAGTAAAGACCAGGACCTAGTAGGTAACTCATTGTTAATTACAAAAAAAAAATTTTTTTTTTTAACTCCTACTCTGTGCCTTGACTCTGCAGGGTACTTCAGAGGTTACAAAGACATATGAGGCCCTGTTGTTTCTTACGTAGACTCTGCACGTTGATTGAGGAAACAATATAAGCATGAGAAGCTTTGTGATAGAAGGTAGATACACTGGCTAGTTATTTCTTATTAAGTTAGTAATCCTCAAAAATAGATCAGCTAAGGGAATAGTTATTTTAAAAGTAAACAACACATAGCCTGCAATTTAATTGTTTTTGATTTTTGAAAAAGTTAAAACATGATGCTTTTCGTGGGTATTAAGTAAGAGATAGTTTAACTAGGAATTATGGCCATGGTGCTAACTTACTGAACTTTTTAATCAGAAATGTAGTAAGTTATCAGTCTAACCTAAAGAGATCCATTTAACTATCTCATTCATTATAATTTTTAAGGAGTTTAGAGAAAATATTCAAGAGTTCAAAATGATGGAGAAGACCTTTCTCATATAAACAGAATACAGGGGTCTTTCTCCTCGATGGGACTTGCTCTATAGAAACTAGTAATCCATATGACCTAAAATTAAGCAAAGTAGTCCTTATTTGCCATTCTGTTTATTGTATTGAACTACTCTAAGGGTTAAAAAAAATTGGCCAGATAATGGCAATTTCATATAGCTCAACCTAATAGCTTAGCCTAAGTCTATCAGTTCATTCCCTATTTGTCTCTTCATTCTATGATGAGGACATAAGAATATCCTTGGAATCCTTGGAGAATCACACACTCCAAATATTAACATATTCCAGGATTAACAGAAAGACACTAACCAAAGAAGTGGGTCCCCATCAGTGCCCGTTGATCTGTTCCCTGGTCCTTATTTTCCTAAAACTCTACCAGGTTGCTTTAGTCTGCTAAAGGTAGACGTATTTAAAATCATCTGATCTAGAAATAATTGTTGACACATTATTCTTTTTTGCTGGTCAGTGATTTTAACTGCCCTTCCTGATGACTCTGAAGGAAACCTGTGCCTCATTTGCTAAACTAAAGAGCATTTATATTCTTTCCTAGCCCAACACCAGTAGCCTAGGAAAGGCACAAACCAGACTTCAGTATAGGGGGGACTAGATGGAAGGTAGAGGCAGTGAAAATAGTTTCTCTTCTCAACATGTTCTTCATAGAGAACCTTCAATGAAATTATCTGGAATACTTACATAGGGCAGGTTACCAGGTTCCATCTAGAAAATGTCAAACCAGAATCTCAAGAGTGTGTCCCAGGAATCAACAATTGTTGAAAGCATACCAAATATACTGGAATATACAGAGCTGAACATGACAAACGCCTTTTTTAAAATTTTTATTAAATCATATTTGTGCATATTAATATTATCATGGGATATAGTGTGTTGTTTCCATATACAATTTGAAATACTTTCATCCAATTGGCCAACATAGCCATCATGTCATTCTCATAATTGTTGTGTTAAGACATTTATATTCAACATTTAGAGAGATTCACATGTACCCTTAAAGGATAAATCATAGGTGTGATCCCCGCAATCACCCTCCCTTCACCCATCCTCCTTCTCCCCTCCCCTTTCTCTCCCCTTTCCCTGTATTCTTGGACTACAATTGGATTACAGCTTTCCTATGATAGTTAACAATTAGTTTCATAATAGGGTTAAGTACATTGGATACTTTTTCTTCCATTCTTGAGATACTTAGCTGAGAAGAATATTTTCCACCTCCATCCATGTAAACATGAAGGAGGTAAAGTCTCCGTCTTCCTTTATGGCTGCATGGTATTCCATGGTGTACATATGCCACAATTTCTTGATCCATTCATGGGTCGATGGGTACTTGGGCTTCTTCCATGACCTAGCAATTGTGATTTGGGCTGCAATGAACATTCTGGTACAGATATCTGTATTGTAGCATGATTTTTGGTCTTCTCGATATATACCCAGCAGAGGAATTAATAGGATCAAATGGCAGATCTATTTATCCAACAACTTGGGTTATAAATCTGAATACTTTTCCATGGGTTAGAGAATTTGTTCATATTATTTGGATCTGTTTTGTTTAGATTTGATTCTGAAATGAAAACTTTCAGAGACAAGTCCACCTATGTGAACCTCTGACTTCACTTCTCTCCCTGCCCCCCACAAGTCATTATTATCCTGACTCATCTTAAGGGGTCATGTCCACATTCCATCAAATATACAGTATGTCTTTATGCATGTTTTATATTTTGTATCAAATTACTAATGGTATTCATCATTTTTCAGTTTCTTTTTGGTGTTCAATATTAGGTTATGGAGGTTGTTTTCACTGTTAACCTATACAACTCGAGTCCAATGATTTTAATTGCTGTAGAATTCTATTTAAATGACAGGTGCCTATTTCACAAGTCCAGTGATCAAGTTTTATGTCCAGTAATCTTAGAATATAAGAAGACAATGACTCAGGACAAAGTCATCAGAGGCCAGAGGAGAACAGCATGGGCACCGGCAGATCCCAAACTAGGTCTAAATAGTGTTACTGTCACTGCACCTGGGAACTCTTGAGAAGCATCTACCCTCAGCTGAGCACATGGAAAGCACACTGAGAGGCCTTTTCCTCCTACCCCAAATAAGAAACTCCTTTTAGGATATGTCAATTCCAAGGCTTGTCCTAACTCTTAGCATTATTATTTGAAGCTCCAGGACAGATTTTAAGAAGACATACAAGAACCTCCATCAATACTTCTTGAAATAAAATAATAGTACTGTCTTTCAAAGATTCTTTCTATACTTATTTTCCATGGTTCCGTATTTATCATTTGTGGTAGATAGAGGAAAAGAAATGACAAAAATAATCATTTGGCTCCTCTTTTTTAAGTTTAAAATTTAAATATTTTACCTCTTTAAGTGCATTGAGAAAATGAAGGGGAAAAATTACACACATCCTTGTGTGCTTTTGCTTTTTTTTTTTTTTAATTAAATCATAGCTTGGTACATTAATACAATTATGGGGCACAATGTGCTTGTTTTATATTCCACTTGAAATATTTTCACCAAATGGGTTAACATAGCCTTTACCGCATTTTCTTAGTTATTGTGTTTTCAATGACAAGGTGTTCAAAAATATTTTAAAAATCTCAAATTCCATCAAATCACATTGCATAGCACTAGTCACCCTGAGACTTAAACATTAAATACTGTCAAATGAGAATATGTTTCTTACTTCAGTGCCTTTATTGTATGGCTACTCCATTAAAGGGTGAGCCTGAAATCCCAAATGCAGAATCTTACATGCTCACTTACTAGATCTCTTTAAATCTTACATTTTCCACATGGAGTTCCATCATATCACTTCTCACAAAACATAACTTGGAATTTATGGTAGAAAGCCAAGGTATAATGGTATTTTTTTCTATCTTTGGGCTAAAAGAAACAGTATAAATATTCAGGAACTTGTTCAGTTTATGAGAATAGAATGATAATGCTCCTGACTCATCAGGAAGAATCATACATCGGATCCGCCCACTCACAATTCCATATTTTGAGGGTGATGGTTACAGACGAAGCTGATCACTAATTTCTCAACAAATTTGGCCATGGGTTAGTGGTACTGACAAAAATAAATTGTCTATGCTCATAAAAATGGAAATTTATCTTAAGTACAATACAGTAACCTTATTTACTGAGTATGTAGCCAACTTCCCATACCAATAATCAGGCTCTTTGGTCATTATTTTGAAAACTTTGGAGTAGGTCAATACATGGATACACCAAAAATTTTTTTAACCTCTCATGATAATAAAGGTAATTAAGAGGAATTATAGGGGAAAGGAATTATAAAGTCTGTTGGGCAATTAAGGAATAAATTTTGAGGGAGCTTTTTCATATATGTGTTGTTTGTTAGCCTTTTAAAATTATTTGTTGTGGGGGTTTGTTACTAATAAACATGCCCTTTTGTGCAAGAGTAATAATCAATATATTCCACCATTATACACTCATTAGAGAAATTTCAAACTACACAAACAAATGTGCAGGTCCCCTTGCCCCTCTCAAGTTCACAGCCACCCCCTACCCACACCCCTCCACCGCCTCAACTAGAGTATCCTTCCAGGTTTTTTGTGCCTCTCTCTCTCCACATAAAGGATTTTGCTTTAGGATGTGCATCTGTGTGTGTGTGTGTTTGGTAGGTAAAGGGTTGCATGCTATAGAGTGTTGGTTTTTACCTTTATTTCTCTACGTAAGCTCTATTGGAGGACTTTCCTTATGAGTAGCAGAGTCCTAGGTACTGTTGGGCAGGTTGAGTACTGCTGGGCAGGTTGAGCACTGCACACAGACACCAGACTAAGTGCTGAGTGGGTGCTGATGAGAAACCTGTGTTTTACTCAACATGAACATTGGCAAGCCTGTATCCATCTAAAGGGATGTTTTTCCAACTGTCATTGAAGCATGATGTTGATTATTCATGCTTTGTCAGGGACTATGAGTCTACTTGATTATATGCACTACTGATTAGTAGTTGAGGAATAATGGTATCAAAATTTATTAATTTAAACAGGATGCACACACATGTTGTAGGTGATTCCCAGTTCTCTGGCTACGGGAGAAAAAAATAGTCCACTGAATAGTATTGGGGATACTATTTTTGCATGTGTGCAAGTAATTTTCTGGGGTAGGTGTCTAAAATTAGAATTGTCAGGTTGAAGAATATGCCCGACTTTAACATAACAGATATTTCCAAACTACTCTCCAAAAAGAAGGAAATTTACATTTCCAAAATACTGTCACACTTGAGTGTAGCCAACTTTTTTTTTCTTTTTTGACAATCCAATTAAGTAAAAAATAATAATTCTCCATGTACAATCCATCTGATAATATCAAACAGAAATAAAAGGAAGATAATAAATTGAGTGGGAAAAAGTTAGGGAGAACCATTTTGGCTGAATATTTAGCAGCCCTATGGATACTGTATCCATCTTCTTAGTGTGGTCTGGGCAGTGAACAATAGCACTCTTAGAAGGAAGGTGAATAGCTTGTAATAGGGCAGCAATTATAGACCCAATAGGAGTGTCGGCAGAAGTTAAGAAAGTTAAGAGATTTCCAAATGGTGCCAACTTCATGACAGACTCCAGGGGCATATTTGGAATCTGTGTAAATAGTGGGAGCATTTTATTTTGCCAATGTCCATGCTCTAGTGAAGGCTGGGACTAAACTGACAAGGTATTTTGAGGTCAGCTTTTGAGAATTCTGAGATGTTTTATCTCCTGGGTTAAGTACCTACCAGAGTCTAGACCTAGAGGCTTTCTGGCCTCATTTAGCACGAGTCCTTAAAAGAATAAGGGAGACTAGGACAGCATCCCGTTTGCAGAGCAAAAGATCATCAATGTACTGAACAAAAGTATATCCCTGGGTAAAGGTTACAGAGCCTAAATCAGCTTTGAGAATTTGGGAGAATATCGAAGTGTTCACAGCATCCGAGGTATTCAGGCCCATGTTAATTATCTCCCTTTTAAGGTGAAAATAAAGAGAAATTTCAAATCAGGGTGCAACAGAATCGAAAAGAAAGTTGAGCAGAAGTCCATCACTATATTATTAATTTCTTTTATTGTTGGGAATTCACTGAGGGTACAAAGAACCAGGTTACACTAATTGCATTTGTCAAACTCCCTCTTATAAATGTGTTCTGCCCCCAAGAGGTGTGCCAAACACCATGACCCCTCACCTCCTCCCTTATTCCCTCTCTCCACTCCACCATTCTCTTACCCCCCACTGTGTAGTAGGTCATCAATTGTCCTCATATCAAGATTGAGTACATTGGATTCTTGCTTCTCCATTCTTGTGATGCTTTACTAAGAAGAATGTGTGGCATCTTCATCCAAGTTAGTACAAAAGATGTAAAGTCTCCATTTTTTTTAGTGGCTGAATAATATTCCATGGTGTACATATACCACAGCTTGTCAATCCATTCCTGGATTGGTGGGCATTTGGCTTGTTTCCACCTTTTGGCAATTGTAAATTGACCTGTGTTAAACAGTCTAGCAAAAATGCCCTTATGATAAAAGGATTTCTTTTTTTCTTCTGGGTAGATGCCCAGTAAGGGGATTGCAGGATCAAATGGGAGGTCTAGTTTGAGTTACTTGAGGATTCTCCGTACTTCCTTCCAAAAAGGTTGTATTAGTTTACAGTCCCATCAGCAGTGTAGAAGTGTTCCCTTCTCTCCACATCCACACCAGCATCTGCAGCTTTGGAACTTTGTGATGTGGGCCATTCTCACTGAGGTTACGTAATAACTCAGGGTGGTTTTGATTTGCATTTCTCTGATGATTAAGGGTGATAAGCATTTTTTCACATGTTTGTTAGCCATTCATCTGTCTTCTTTGGAGAAGATTCTATTCATCTCTCTTGCCCATTGATGTAAGGGATTGCTGGCTCTTTTATGTTGATTAATTTGAGTTCTCTGTAGATCCTAGTTATCAATCTTTTGTCCACTTCACAACATGCAAATATCTTTTCCCATTCTGACAATTGTCTATTTGCTTTGGTTGTTGTCTCCTTAGCTGTGCAGAAGCCTTTAAGTGTATTAAGTCCCATTTATTTATTTTTGTTGTTGCAATTGCCACTTAAGTCTTCTTCATAAAGTCTTTCCCCTGGCTGATGCTTTCAAGTGTTTCCCCCCACCCCACCCCCACTTTCTTCAAGGATTTTTATTGTTTCATGCCTTAGATTTAAGCCTTTCATCCATCTTGAATCTATTTTAGTGAGGGGAGAAAGATACAGGTCCAGTTTCAGTCTTTTACACATGGTTGTCCAGTTCTCCAAACACCATTTACTGACTAGAGATTCCTTCACCCAGTGTATGTTCTTGTTTAGTTTATCAAAGATCAGGTAGCTGTAAGATGTTAGCTTCATCTTATGGTTTTCTATTAGGTTCCAGGTGTCTATGTCTCTATTTTTGTGCCAATACCATGATGTTTTGATCACCATGGCCTTGTAGTACAGCCTAAAGTCTGGTAGGCTGATGCTCCTGGCTTTGGTTTTATTACTAAGAATTGCCTTAGCTATACAGGAGTGGGGGGGTCTGTTTCCATACAAAATGAAAAAAAAAATTTTTTTCCAGATCTTGAAAGTATGATATTGGGATTTTAACTGGGACTGCATTGAATCTGTAGTTTGCTTTGGGAAATACAGACCTTTCAACAGTTGATTCTTCCCAACCATAAACATGGTATGTTCTTCCATTTGTTAATATCTTCTGCCAGTTCTCTTCTTAGGGTTTTGTAATTTTTTGTTATAGAGGTCCTTTACCTCTTTTGTTAGGCATTTCATTTTCTTTGAAGCTACTATGAAGGGAATTGTGTCCTTGATTAGCTTCTCATATTGGCTATTATTGGCATATACAAAGGCTATTGATTTGTGGACATTTATTTTATATCCTGAGAACTTACTATATTTTTTGATCACTTCCAGGAGTCTTGTGGTTGAGACTTTGGGGTTCTCTAAGTATAAGATCATATCATTGACAAACAGCAAGAGTTCGACCTCCTCTTCCCCCATTTGTATGCCCTTAATTTCCTTCTCTTGCCTGATACTGTTGCTAGAACTTCCAGCACTATGTTGAATAGTAGAGGCAATAGAGGACAACATTGTCTGGTTCCAGTTCTAGGTAGAGAAGCTTTGAGTTTTACTCTGTTCAGTATAATATTAGCTGGGGGTTTGTCAAAGATGGCTTCAATCAGTTTAAGAAATGTGCCACCTATACTATATTCATCAGTGTTCTAATTAGAAAAGAATGCTGAATTTTATTGAATTCTTTTTCTGAATCTATTGAAAGAATCATATGGCCATTTTTTGCTTCTGTTGATATGATTAATTACGTTTATGGACTTGCTTATGTTAAACCAGCCTTGCATCCCTGGGATGAAACCTAATAGATCATGATGTATGACCTTTTTAATGAGAAGCTGTAACCTATTAGCTAAGATTTTATTGATAATCTTTGCTTCTATATTTATAGTGAGATTGTTCTAAGTTCTCCTTCTTAGTTGGACCTTTTCCCGGTTTTGGTATCATGATTATGGTTGCTTCAAAGAACATGTTGAGGAAGATTCCTTCCTCCTTAATATTTTGGAATAATTTCTGCAGTATAGGTATAAGCTCTTCTTTGATGGTTTTATAGAATTCTGGTGTGAAGCCATCTGGACCAGGGAATTTTTTTGTTGGGAGATTTTTTTATAGTTTGTTTGGCCTCAGTGCTTAAAATTGATCTGTTCAGGAACTCTATTTCTTATTGGTTAAGTCTAAGGAAAGGTTGTCATTCCAAGTATTGGTCCATTTCCTTCACATTGTCAAATTTCTGGGCATAGTATTTCTTGTGGTATTCAGAGATGATCTCTTGTATCTCTGTGGCATCTGTTGTTATTTCCCCATTATTGTTTCTGATTGCAGTTACTAAAGATTTTACTTTCTTGTTTCTATATAGCCTGGCCAAAGGTTTATCTATTTTATTTATTTTTTCAATGAATCAACTTTTTGTTTCATTAATTTTCGGAATGATTTTTCTGTTTTCAATTTCATTAATCCCTGATTTAATTTTGGTTATTTCTTTTCTTCTGCTAAGATTAGAATTATGTTGTTCTTCTTTTTCTAATTCCATAAGATGGATTGTGAGATTGTTGATGCATTGTCTTTCAGTTTTTTGAATGTAGGCATCTAATGCAATAAATTTTCCTCTCAGGACTGCTTTTGCAGTAGGTGATCCTAATGTACTACTAATATTTGAGAAGTCTTGGGTGAGGTCTTGGTGTGCGACACACCTTTGGGGGGCAAGACACAATTGTAAGAGGGATTTTACTTAACAAATGCAATCAATGTAACCTGTTTCTTATACCTTCAATGAATCCCCAAAAATTAAAATATATATACTTGAGAAGTCCTGATAGAGTTCCTGACTGACAGACAGAAGGAAAGAATAGAGGAAAAGCGGGAGAAAGATAAGAACAAATCATCAGTGATATGATTTTATCTTTTTGATATGTAGATTAGTGACAATGAGGAGATGCCAGACATAGAGAACTAAGTCTGTTGTTTTTTTTAATCCACATGTATTCAAACCAGATCTCTAAATAAATGCATTTAGATTTATGTGGAGAATATATTATTTGGGGCCACATGTAGAGTTAAAGGAAGTACCTTATAGACCTAAAAGTGTCAATGCTACTTGGGCAATAAGAAAAAAAAGTGAACTACTGAGTCAGGAGTCATGGACTTTCCAAGATGCCATTAACTAAGGGTGTAGCCGTAGGAAAGTCTTATGCCTCCTGGAGTAATTCTCTCATCAGAAAAAAAAAAAAGAAAGAGAGAGAGAGAATTGAGCCACAGAATTTCCCATATTTTTTCAATGCAAAGACTCTTCATTAGTGTAAAAAAAAAAAAAATCCATAGACACATCTCACATGATAGTAACAAGAAAATAGATGACAAAATATTTATTCTGCACTTACTCATGGAAGATTCAGTGCAAAACATTTGCAATTTAAGTAAATACGAAATTCTGAAGAGATCACATCCCAAGAGCATCCAGGTGTACTTTTCGCATTTTGTTGCTAAAGAAAAACCAAAAAGGCAACTCTTCAATTTGCTTAGGATCGTCACATGAAATAAAATACTGAGAAAAGAAAATTTCCATTCACTAAAGTTGTAAAACCCAACTTGAGAGTAAATTACTGCTTACTTCGTGCAAGGAAACAAGTCTGTGAAAAACTTCTGTATTAGTTTCACTTTGCACATGAAACTGAAGGTTCCTGTGATATACCCAGGCACAGAGAAGGGTGCTGAGCCAAGGAAACGTTATTATAATGCACAGATCGAAAATAGAGTTGCCAGATAAAATACAGGATGCCTGGTTACATTTTAGCTTCAGATGAACAACAAAAGGGTTTTCGTATCAGTACATTCAATGCATCTTTTCCTGTGCAATACCTGGAAATATTTATAGTAAAAAAAAAATTTTGTGTTTATCTGTTATTCAAGTATTGGACATCCTATAATTTTATCTTGAAATCTGGCAATGCTAGTTGCCAATGAAGGAGGACGTGGTATATTTAAGAAGTCAAAAGCAGGTCTCTACCTGCAGCATTTCCTAAACCTAGTATGGTGTGCACGAGATTACACCAGACAGCATAAGGAAGCTTATTTTGTTAATTCTGTAATGTAAGATGTGTTCGAAACATAGGAGATTATTATTTGCATAGGAGATTATTATTATTATTATTTGGTAGTACTTACATATAAAAAATTACAATGCAACTGTAAAAATACTAAGGAAGCTAACAGTGGTAAAATTCATAACCAAAAATATTGAGGAATGGTTGGACTCAGGGTCAGAGGCAGTGATGAGAGTGATACTAGAAAATTAGTCAGGACTCAGGACGGTACAGAGTGACTTATTTTTAGGAAAAAGAAATAAATTTTTACTTACATTGTTCATGGCAAAAGAAATATTGTCATAATATTCCTAAAATGTGTATACAATTGTAATGTTAAATATGTTTGTCTCATGTTTTCAATCTAAGAAATGTCTTATCTTCTTTAAAACCTGAGCCAAAGTGAATAGTTGCTGAGAGTTCTTAAAAAATAAAACAACAACAACAACAAAACCCCGGAGTTATTTGCAGATATCATACAGGAATGATGGCGCAGACCAAATAATCAGCTCAAAGGATAACACTGTGCTCATTGGAGTATTTAATGGGCTGAGTGTCAGTCTTCACCTTTAGCACATAAAATGAAGATTCATTTCAGAATGCTTATCAAATTATTATATTTAGGTAGAAATTATAGCCTAGTCTCCAAATGAGCCTTTGAAGTACATGGAGGAAGTTATCCTCAGATTTCCCTGGGAGAGAGAGGAATTGCTACCCACTCATTTCTCCCGCAAGTTCACACCTACCACTTCTGAGCAGACCTGTGGACCAGCTGCGTAGATGTCCTTTAAAACTATTTAGGCAATTTACAAAAGTTGCAGCTAATGAATGTTCCATTTGAAAGCTAGAGTTTAAAAATTTAGCAAAAGATAACCCAATTTTCTTCACCACGCCTTATAAGTGGAAGCAGATTATTAAGAGAGCATATAAACATTTAAATCAAGCCATGATATGATCATCAATGATTACATGTCAGTTAAAAGATTCCTTGTAGCAGTTTTAAATAACAATATTACCTATCCTTTACTTCCACCTAATATTATAATGGAATTAGCACATATTATTAAGAATTAATTTAAGTAAAATAAGCATAAGATAATATAACAAGAATTTGGGGTTAAACAGACTATAACTGGCAAATAGGAGATAGTTGTTTATTTCCTCCCCGTCTACGTAAGTTTCATGTTGAAACACAGCATGATAACAATTAAGAGTGACTTATTTAACTTGCCTAGAAATTCTGGCATAGGATAATTACGTTATCTTTAGCTTCTGGCTGTCAAATCAGATGAAAATCTTCACTGCTCCTTAGGAAAAAAAAAAAAGATTTCTGCTTTTTAAAACAGGATATTATTTTAAGAAAGGAAAGTCTAGAATGAGAAATTTATTGTCAAATGAAATGTATAACACTAATGTGAGATTTTATACTAGTCCAGCTGGCTGCAGATCAAATGCTTCAAGAGGAAGCTGAGCCAAGCCTTTGCTAAAAGGTCCCTTTCTTTCATAGCTAAGCCAGGAGAATTAGCAGCCCAGAATAGCTGGTAAGATGCGTATGGCATTGAAGACAGTGTCAGGGCCAGAACCTTGAATTAAGGATCAGGAAGTGTTAGTTCTATTCCTGGTCTAGCTTTTTATTTATTATATGATGCCACAGCTCATTGACAACCAGAGCACTGAGGCAATGCTATATTTGGGGAACCAAGCACCCACTATATGCTCCACCCGGGAGCATCTGGGTATTTTACTGAATTTTTTTGTTCTCTTTCAAATTCTGCCAATAGAAATACCGAACTCGTGTGTCTCTAGGGGAAGCACTCTCTTTTCTGGACTTTGCATTTCTCTAGTCTGTACAATGTCCAGTAACTTGCACCTCTTCACCACTATGTTGTGTAGTGTGATGTGTTTTTGTGTTGTTCAGTTAAAAGCATTTGCAGAAAGAGGAGTGTTGGAATTATCTTTCCCTGATGGAAGGAAAGCAGGGTAGTGGAGGCGACTGTTGGTTAAGCCTTAGCAATGCTGAGGCTTGCTGAAAAGAGTGACTCTCTGGAAACCCTGTTTCTTTTCCCCAGATGCCCCAGCAATCAAAGAAACTTCACTGCCCAGGAACTCAATAGCTCTTCAGAGTAAATAAAGAACATCTTTCCGATTTCCAGGTGACCATTATGTTACTTGGCCATAGTAGTGTTTTGACGAGTCAAAGTGAATTGAAATCCCTCTCCTAATTTGCCTCCTATCTACTGACCTGTGTCTGAAGGGGATAAACTGCACATGTTTTCCCACAGCAGCTACATGTATTATCTATACTTCGACAACAGCTGGTTGCAGTCTCAAGGCAACAGGATGTTTCTGTTCTTAGCACGACACAGACGCATATCAGGGAAAAGAGAAATATATCACACACACTGTTGACTCAAGTTCAGCTCACAGTCAACTAAATCCTTTTTCCTCATTAAAAAAAAGCAGATTGTAGCTCTCCCATTAGAATATCCTGTTCATGTTCTAAACAGGCAGTAGATTCTCAGGCTTCACCCAAGAGTGTGTACAGACCACGGGGAAGTATTGTCTACTCTGCCCTGATCAGCGAACATGGAGAGTAATGCATTTAATTCTGGGCCCCAGCCATTATCTGAGTCATTGACAGAATTAAGCCACATCCAGAGAAGTGTAAACCGAGCTAATGAGGATTTGAAAACATGTCTTATGAAAAAAAAATTAAGAGAATTGAGAATAATTCACCTAGAACAAGAAGAGAATGGGAACAGCATAGTTCCAATATTAGAAAATCTGCTTCATGGAACAGAGATTGCTGATTCTGTCTGGTTCTGAGGGAGAATCTGGGAAGTTAGAGGAAGGCAGGATTTGACATTGTTACTTTCTAAAGACGACAGCTATGCAAATATGAATCAGTGGCTTCCTGGGAAAACAGCAGGTGGCCCATAAACATGTCTTGAAAGGGTGTGAAATAAAAGTTTAAAGAACTGGTCCAGGCGACTCAGGGGTTCCTCACGATAGTGGTTGTGGCCCTCATGTTCTTCACCAACATGGCTTCCCCATGTCAGCAGGAGTGGAAACCAGGTTGCAGGAACTGAGGACAGAATACATGATGCCCAAGTGGGCAAGAAATGTAAAATGTCACCCATGGAAGGAAACCACGGTGGAAGACTGGAAAGATAGAAGGGCAGGGAATGGGAAGAGCCAGGCTCTCCTCTAGGCTTTACCAAAGGAGTGACCTGGATGTTGAAAACTCCCTGAAGTTCAATTTCCTCATCTGCAAAATCAGGGCACTGGATCCGATAACTGCAGTCTTGAATATCTTCTTTTCTTTTCTTCCTGGTTCTGGCGACTGTCAGTTTCTGGTGAGGCCGCCCTGCCTGTGTTGTGGTAGCTGCCATCTCGCTTGCACATCTGTATTTCTCAACTCTTAGGCACTAGTTGAAGTATCCAAGAGATATATTGAGTAACTTAAAGAAGTGTTTTAACTTAATAAGAAATATAAATATTAAAATGCGTTCATTATAGTTAATTTTAAAGAATTCTACTACCATAAATAAAGGGTAGGACAAGGAAGGGAAAGAAAGAAGCCACTACAATAAAAACCAAAAAAATCAACCCCAATGTTAAGGGAAGGCGCCAGCCTCACTTTGGACTACTATGAGCTCCCTCTCCCTCTCATTTTCCCTTTAAACATCTTTAATCTTTTTTCTGATCCTATCTTTCTGTCTTTACCCCTTTCTCATCTCCTCCATCTCATCCCCCACCAATATGGTTTAACTTTCACTTTTGCTGAAAGCTCTTCTCTGGCCAGGCTATAAAAAGCAGTTAGGATAGATCTCATTAGCCTACTTATTTTTTTCTTACACTGTTTGCATTTGAAACTGTCTTATGAATTTGTTGACTTTCACCAGCCATCCTCACACAGTTGACTATAGTATTGAGGAAAACAGGGCTCTTAACTGTGTTGTTCCCTGAGGGATATTCAGTCTCTTTACTAGAGCTTAGCCTGGAACAATAGTGACAGATGGGCAGATGGAACGGAGGAGACAGTAACACCTTGGTCTTGACTGGCAGAGGTTAAGATACTGAAATAGTAACATCATTAGTGGGCAGTTTCCTCTTCATGGACTACAGTGACAAGTTTGTTTTTGTTGATATTGTTGTTTTAAGTCCACTGTAGAAGCCAGCCCAGCCAAAATCTCCAGATCCACTGCTCTGTTTTCAGGCATGAACTATATGCTGGAGTTTAGCCATCAACATATGAAAGGTCAGAACTTTGTGAAATATTAATACATAGGCTTTAAAAACAAGGGAAATAATATTGATCCAAAACATCCGATTTGTAGTCACTCAACTTTGTGAAGTTTTATGAATGTGTAACACAGGTCTGTCTCCTTGACATTTCAGCCAGAATGTACTGGGCGGTAAGTTTAAAAAGCATCCAAGAAGGAGGGGGAAGAGAATTAAGCTCATTTCTCTAAAGAAATATCATACAGCACGATTGTTTGGTTTTATTCCTCTTGGCAGATCATTTGAAATAATTTGATACTCAGCCCATGGATTTGAAATGTTTTGAGAGCACAGTCTCAGCATCCAGTTAATTCAAAAATAAATCGTGTCTGAGACTACTGCTGGTCTGTCTAGGATAGCTGCAGAATATACTGCTGTATGCAACATTAACTCAGTAGCTAAAAAATATCAAGATATTAAAAAAAATCAAGATATGTTTCTAAGGCTTTGGGAGGTATTGTTTCACCAGCTCCTATTGATTTCATTGTTATTATTTTATTCCTGGAAATAAAATACATTACATGGACTGTATATAACTTGACTTGGGAGGTATTGTTTCACCAGGTCCTATTGATTTCATTGTTATTATTTTATTCCTAAAAATACATTATATGTACTGTATATAACTTGACTCTATGTCTGCCAGGCAGAAGTCTAGTCTCTGTCCTTAAGGCTGTTATAACTGAGAAACGAAAAAACAGTCACACATATATTGAGATGCAAGGAATATCATCTTGCCAAGCACAGCTTTGCTTTAAAACTAAAGGAAATCATATAACCAGGGTGGCGCCTGTGGCTCAAAGGAGTAGGGCGCTGGCCCTGTATGCCTGGAGGTGGCGGGTTCAAACCCAGCCCGGGCCAAAAACTGCAAAAAAAAAAAAAAAGTAAAGAAAATCATATAACCAAATCTATTGAAAGAGTAATTAAAGGGATTTAGTTAATAATCAGTAGAATTTTTCCATTTTCTAGAATATTTAGAAGACCGTTAACCTAATAATCTCAAATATTTCTGGGACTCTATCTTAAGCTATAAGCAATATTTTACTGTAAATAACACTCTTTGAAAGTAACAAAGTTCTATAGTATCGAGCAATACAGTGTACCCCAAGGATCAGGTCTGTTCCAAATATCAGGGACCCTTTTAAGTACAATAATACTTCATGGTGACAAACATTTGTAATACTCCGTCAGAACCTCATTAAATATTTTAGACATTGAGGGGGAAATGGAGTCATAACAATGGCATAGTATCCCAAAGGAATTAGTATATCTCAAAACAATTCTTATTCTCCAAAGTAACCTTGTCAAAATAGGACTAGCTCTTCAATTGCATAACTCTGTTAAACCAATCATAAATTCAGCTCACTTGAATAATTTACCCAGTGTTAGCTTAATTAATTGGCTCCCTGATCAACTTCATCTGACAAACCAATTATTCACATCTGAAAGACAATGCCTCTGTAATACTAAACAATCTGCTCTAGCTGTTTAAGACATAGAGAGGGGGCGGCGCCTGTGGCTTAAAGGAGTAGGTCACTGGCCCCATATGCTGGAGGTAGTAGTTTCAAACCCAGCCCTGGCCAAAAACTGCAAAAAAAAAAAAAAAAAAAAAAGATAGAGAGCACAGTAGAAATAGATTAAATCTAAAAACTTTCCCTAGTCCCTGTTCTTTGGGAGATGTCTTTTGATGGTGGTTGAGGGACTTAGAAGAATCAAAAGAAATGTTTCCAAAAATTAAATAGATAAATAACTGGTCTGACTCACAGTCATCACTTTCATCCCGTGAATAACCATCACCAAAGTCAAGCCCCTAACCTGCTACCCTTCTATGGCTAATCTCAGGCTTTTGTCAACAAAGATTTTCCTCGTTGAGGTTCTTTGAAAGCTAATTTCGCCCCAGTAAATAGACAGATGGGAAGATGGCAATGTGAATCAAAAATGATGGCTTCCCTCAAAAAGGCCTTCCCTGACTCCATGACAACCCTCATTACATTTTTGGGTCTGCAGCATCTAACTGCGCTTTCCCTGTTTTTTTGCGTAGCTGTTGTTGTTGTCTTCCACTCAATGCCATAACCAATCCTGATACCTTGCCCAAGACAGGGAGTTTTGAAGATTCCTCGTACTAACTGACTTGATTTGAACCCAAGAATAGTGGAGTCACGATCATGTAACTCTAGATGTTTAATAAGAAGCATTCGCTACTCTGCAAGCACGAGTACGTCCATAAGTGTATGTCTGCATTGTACAGAATTGAGACTAAGTAAATATGATAGTTTATGAAACCGTTATTGTGTGGAAGCTTTTTGTAAAAGTATTTCAAAGAGAAAGAAACTCGAAGCAGGAAACACTGGCAAGGACACAGCTTGAAGCAGCAATGGATCAATGCCCCCCATGCAAGGAAACCTGTCCCCTGCATGAACTGAAAACGTCCCTCACTTCCTTTCTTTCCCATCTTTTTGTACTATATTCCAGAAGATTCTTCCAAAAATATTCTCTCACAAGCATTTTAAATGTCTAACCACAAACAATTATTAGTATGTCACAAATCATTCCTTTGTACTCTGAAGAAAAGAAGAGTAATGTAATAAATTTTCTCCAGGATAATTAATTGGAAAACAGTAAATATATAGCGCTAGTCACTGCTGTTGTATTTCTTTGTCACTGCACATTTCTTTGTGAAATATATATTTAATATTCATGTCAAATGTTTTCTTGGCACCAGGTCAGTATCTCCTCAATGAAGAGCCCATTGATGATGCAGAATAGAACTTCTCTTCCCCTTGAGTAAAAGACTGCCTATTATCCAGTGTCCCCTTTGTCACACTGAAGAACAGGGAACTTTTTATTCTTTCCAAGAAATGGCCTTTCAGATGCAGTAACAACATGTTCTGTTCCTCAGGAAATAAGGGAAGATCGAGATCGGGCGCGGCTGGACTCCATGGTGCTGCTGATTATGAAACTGGACCAGCTCGATCAGGACATCGAGAATGCTCTCAGTGCCAGCTCCTCCCCATCAAGCACACCCACCAACCTGCGGCGCCATGTTCCCGTGAGCTTCCCACTTTCTACTTCTGTGCCCCTGAGAATCATAGCTCTGCTCTGCACAGTCCCTCTTGTAAATGGGACATCATTCTTAATGGCATCCACCAATATTTGACCCTCATAGAGCCCTCAAAGATCACTCAGATACTTCTACATTTCATGCAGAAATTCTGTAAAGAAATGAGTGATGTGTGATGCAAAAGAAAGATTATCATGAAAGAGGAAGAGCGGTGATCTTGGGAAATGATCCTTGCTAATGGCGAACTCTTCCTTACTTGTCAGTCTTCTCTGATATGATGTAAAGTCCATTATCAAGTATCATGAATACCTTGTTTAGTAATTTACTTTCAGTGTTCCACAAATTTACACTGTGTGTAGAAGACACTACTACACCTCATATATTTGCTACAAGGGTGGATGAATAGATGGATGACTGTGAGGGTGGATAGGTGGACATGGATGTTCACTGAACTAAACCAGCATACTCTAAGAAAGAATTTTTTTTGAGACAGAGTCTCAAGCTGTTGTTCTGGATACAGTGCCATGGCATCACAGCTCACAGCAACCTCAGACTCTTGGGCTTCAGTGATTTTCTTGCCTCAGCCTCCCAAGTAACTTGGCATACAGGCGCCTGCGACAACACCTGGCTATTTTTTTTATTGTTGTTGTTGTAGTTGTCATTGTTGTTTTAGCTGGCCCAAGCCCAGTTCAAACCCACCAGCCTCAGTATATGTGGCCAGCACCCTACCCGTTGAGCTATAGGTGCCAAGCCTAAGAAAGAACTTAGGTGAGATTAACTTGAGAACACTCTAAAATTCAATCAGTGAAATACAATAGTTAGGACAGAGCTCAGAATTTTATTCAACTGTGGAGCAATTTGATAGTGAGACAGACACTCCTCTGAGAGTCGCACACTCAAAATTTGAAAGGCATAGATTCTAGGATTGACTGTACACTTGACATATTTAATATTAGCCTCATATTAAATGGCTTAGTTTGTACAGATTTAGCAAATGTGATGGTAGAGTTTACTTATAATTAAGCCATGAATCCCTTTTTAATTCATCTACTACTTATATTGTACAAAATTTTCAGTCAATAAATTTATATTAACCTGAGAGCAAGTAAGTGGAAAATCATTTATGTAAATTTGTGTCCCTGCTGAAATAGAACTATATTATATCAATGTCTTTGGTTAGGGTAATATGACTGTTGATTCTAAAGTGATTCAAAAATCATTCTGACCATGGGGCAGAATATTTCAAAGTAAATGAAGAGACTATAATTATAAATAACTTTAGTATAAAGTAGGTACTATTCTAAGTGTACTACATAAGTTAACACATTCATTCATGTGTTAGGAAAAAATGTTCTTCATAGCATTTTTTTCAGATGAGTAAAAGGCATAGACTAGCTCAGTTATTGCGTGTGCCAGAGTTGGCATGTAAACCCAGCTCGTTTTAATCCAAAACCATGCCATTTAACTACTACACCCTACCCCCATTCTCTAGCCAATTATAATGGGAATCTGATAGCTTAAGCAAAATACAATAATTAATTAAGAACAAATAAATATGACACTAAAGACATCAACCTAGAAATCCAGTATAAATGAAAATTTTCTTTTTGTTTGTAACCTTCTGGATAATTTTTTCTTACCCTTCAGGATTCATTTCAAATACCTTCTTTACAGTGAGTCGTCCCCAAATCCCTGGTGCTGCCATGGCATCTTACACGTTCGGTAGTTTTAGCAAGTAGAACAGGCATCCAAACACAGGAAACATGATTGAAGTAATATCTTGAAGGCAGAGTGTATAGAAGTTTCACACTCATTTTCATCGATGCTTTCAAAGCCAAGAGTAATCACATTTTTCAACAGGAGGTACCGTTTAGTACTTCTTTGCCATTAATGGGATACATTCTTTTCTTTAGAAGATTTATGGTATGAATTATTGATCTTGTTTCTTTTAAATCTCCCCTCTCTTCCCCTTATGTTCAACTTTCCTTAATCTCTATAGATTTAGACTTAATCTACAGCTCACATTTCTGCTAAACACGGGTCCCTACTGTCATTTCCATCTCAGCAGGGAAGACACCCCTTACCTGCGAGATGTGGTGCTTTGTTGAAGGCCAAAGGCAAAACCTAAACAGAAGCTGACATAAGGGATGACTTTAGGATTTGTCTCCATTGACATTGTCTGCCCTCCATTGAAACTGTCAACTAACTCACAAAACATCACCACTATTGTTGGTTCTGTAAATAGAGATATATTTGAAATAGCAAAATAATACAGTGGAAACATTAAGAACTTCGGAGTCTGAGATCTGGGTTCAAAGGCCAGCATTATAACTGACTATCTGGGAACATAAGAAAATTATCTAATTTCTCAAGTTCAGGTTCACATAAAAAATAAATATATTATTTCCTGATTAATGGCTTGTAAGGAGAAAGAAATGAAAGAACATTAAGATGTATTGCACAAATATAGCTCAAAGTGCATATTGAGTAACTGTTACTTCTCTTCCCCTCCCCTCTGTACTGTCCTAACTCACTCAAAGCACCAGGCTGAAGATGAGTAAGACGGATCTGACAACGCTCAAAACTCCTTTTTGATCTTGGTATTTTTCTAGGCCATCTCTTGTTCCTTCTTTCTGTTCCTTGTTATTTAAAGCTCATTTTAACATTTCTTTAATCATCAAATTTTTTTCTACAGGCATTTTTCCACTCCTTTTGATAATTGTCCTATTGAATAAGAGGATTATAATGGCATAATTATGATCTTGATCATCCACCAAGGAGTACTCTCCCAGATTCAGAGGGCAAACTGCCTCTGCCCCACCCTCAAACTCGATTGTGAATTTGTAGTTTAGCAGGAAGGACAAAGCAAACACTAGACAGTGTCCCCCTGCAAAATTTGAGAATACAATACAACCTCTGTAGTTGACTACCTCCCTACATTGAGCACCTCCTTAAGTTGACCTAATTTCCATAGACCAGACATGTACCACATGTCCACATATCAGCACAGTAGACCTACTTCCTTATGTTGACCCCCTCTGTATGTTGACCAGTTTGTTACTGTCTCTTGGGTGGTCAACTTACAGAGCTTCTACTGTATTTATGAGAAAATGCCAGAATGAGTCCTACATCTAATGAAGGGTATAAAGAATAACATAGTCTTTAAGAACAATTTGAACATGAAAATAACATATTGAAATAAAAGTAAGGGTAAAGATTTAAAGGAGTTTTCCTACATAGAGCCTTAAAAGTTGACTGTACGTTGCTGGATCCACCACCAACAGCCCAAGATCCGTTTGATTTATTTTCTTGTGTGGCTTTATTTTCACCCACAGTGCACCCTTTTGCTAGAGCTGAGTAGGAAAGCCTGTCCTATGAAATGAACAGGGGTGGGGATGAAGGCATAAGTGAGTGTTAACCTTTATGTATGTTACTTTATTTTTCCTCTTGACAACTTTAAAATGTGAAAGCTGAGCTTCAGAGAGGATGAGTAATTTACTGAAGGTCACACAGCTGGTAAGATTTACTTCCAAATCTATCAGCCTCCAGAACACATGCTCATTCCACTAAACATGTATTGCCGACCATCCAGGATGCAAATTTCCCTTCTAAATGAGATAGGTAGTGTTTTCACAACCAGAATTCCCTTGTCATCAGTCAGGATATTTTCTTCCTAACAGCAAAGTATTTCCGAAGTTTGAGTTTCCAGTTGTTTTTGAGTCAACATGTAATGAAGAGGATATTGAAAATCCTCTGGGAGATTTCATCTATGCTGTAGGAAAGCTTAAAAAACTATAGGCCAGAATCACTTCACTACCTTCAACTGGACTTCCAGCACTGTTCTACAGAACACTCCCATCTCCCCTGAAGCTTCTCCTATATCCCTAGGCAGCGATTACAAAATGTTGCCATTCTCCTCAAACCTCTACCCACTCCTTGGGCTTATCTCTTAGCATCCTCATTTCTTATCATCTGTGTGTTCCTCTTCACATAGAAGATGAAAACTATCCACAGACTTCCCAGCAACACACCCACCAAGACCTGTAGGTGCCCCTTTACTTCTTTCTTTCTTCCTCCATCAATCAAAGAAATGTGGCACCTGCCATCTAAAGCTGACCTCCGCATTCATTTCCGTTCTCTCCCACCCCCTGCTCCACAAATTTTTCATCTTCTCTGGCGGTCAAATCCCACTGCTCTCTTTCTATTGGTTCCCATCCTTTTTCTCTTTGGCATGTACATGCTTCATACTCTCCAGCACTACCACGTGCCTATTAAATAACTTTCCATTGTTTAAGCCTGCTGTGTTAGCATAGAGGGAGAAGAGGGAGGGATGGGGAGGAGAGATTACTCCTTTTCATTGCAGACAATTAAAAACAAAACCAAAAAGCTTCCCTGAACCTTGTTCCACGTATTTCCCTTTTCTTTCTGAGCAAGGCTTCAGTTTCCTCTTCCCCTCCTATTTCTTCCTTGATTTAATCCTTGGGTAGCAGCCTGTTGTTTCTCCACCCCCTTCTCCTATCTGGCTAATCTAGTCGCACCTGCATGGTCCTCAGCTGGTAGAGCAGTGGTTCTCAACCTTCCTACTGCTGTGGCCCTTTAATACAGTTCCTGTGGGTCACGACCCAGAGGTTGAGAATCGGTATGGTAGAGTGTCCTCTCCTCCCTCACTTTCACTCCTTCCTTGGTTCTGGCTCCTCTTCTTTCTTCCCTTTCATCTTCCAGGCCCTTGCCTCTTAAATCTTATATCCAGATTCTATACTTAATCCTCTCTACTGTTTGACTGTGAATATGTTCCCTAGGAATTACCATGGATTCTGTTGCCTTCTCCATAAGGAAGGTCACCAGTGAGACCTTTTTTGTGATCTCCAGCTCTGAATATCCAGTGATCACAAGATGCACGTTCTTTTGTGTCACAATTGAACTGCATAAGCTCCTCTGCCATGGCCCATACCCCACTGGGTTTCCTCCCACACTAAGCGTTCCTCTGAGATCTTTACTTTCTCACTGCTGGGCATAGTTGGAAGCACAGTACAGCAGGGACGCATAGAGTATTTAAGAAAGTGGTGTGTAGGGTAAAAACACAATAAATGGTAGATTTTTTAAAAAATTAATTGTTCAACCTTGGAAGCATTGCACAGCTACCAGATGAAAAATTACTCTATTATTTACCCAATTCACAAACAGAAAGGCAAAATTAATGCAAAAGATTTTGGATACACATAAAAGCTTATAAATTATTTGTTACTTATGACTGTGCATTCAGTGCTTATGAATTACCTGGTAATTATGACCATCTGTGAAATGTTGATTCAATTTGAAATTTTAATGAGTCATATTTTTCTTAAGGTATAATATTATTAGTGTTTTCTATGCAAAAGTAATAGATGCACTGATATAAAATCACTCCCGACATCAGAAAAGTTTCAGTTACGTAATTCATTCATGCACACACACACACATTTAAAGAGTGTAGTATTTTTTGTTTTGTGTGTCCTTTGTACACTTCCAATTAAAGAAAATGTAGTTTCAATGCTCTTGATAGTATATTGTTTCATAACAGAAGATATAACTACTTCTATTGTGACAACCAAGAAAAAAGAGATATTAATATTTGTCAGTCAGTCTAGTTGTTCTTTTATTTAACTATGTTTAATGATCATCTTTTATACACCAGACACTATTTATTCTAAGATCTTGGGATATGTCAGTAAAAAATACAGGTGAAGTCCCTGATTTTGTGATGCATAGATTCTAATAAAGAGAGACAGGCAAGGATTATAAAAAGAGGTGACTGAATAGGTGGATAGGTAGTAGGTAGATTGATAGACAATTAGATGATAGAGATAGGTAGATAGATAGATGACAGATAGATAGATAATACATAAATATTATAGGTAAATGAACAAAGTAATAGGATTTAAAACAGGGAATGAAAGGAAAAATGAGAAAACAACTTTGGCTTGAAGAGACAACCAATGCTTCTCTAAGATAGGATGTTCAAGCTGAGATCTGAGTGACATGGAAAGGCCCACACAGAGGAAACCAGAGCAAAGAATGAGAAAGGGCATGGGGCATTGTCCCTGCTGTAGAAACCAGGTTGGCATAATAGAAGAACTGACAAAGAGCCAATGTGACTAGAGAGTAATAAACAAGAGACTGGCAAAGGACAAGGCCAGAGAGCTGGGTGGCAGCACAGGTGATATTTTGACCATATGGATCATGGTAAAGCTGAGATGTAGAGATATAGCGAGAGATTTAACTCATGATTTTCTCAAGTTAAAAGCATAGTGTGATGTGTGCCTTTGCTCCCCTCCCTCTGCATCAGCCCCACTCCCACCTGTGCTCTGTGCAGTCAGGTCACCTATAACTTAAAGAGAGAATTTGATTAATTCAATGCACAACCTTTACAATGGTTACCAAATAATTGCATCCACTCAACAGACATGTCTTGACATCATGTTGTGTAGCAGTTACTAAGAGGACATAATAACATTAATAGTGGCAATATCTATATAAATGGATAACATTTAACAAAAATTAGGTGTGGCAATTCCATGGCACTTTGCATATATTTCCCTTAATCTTTATAAAACTCTTTGAGTGCATATGATTATGATGCCCATTTTCAAATGAAGGAATTGAATCACACATGGCAAAGCTTAACTCTTGCCCCCAGAGAGTTTCATTAATAGACATACATGTGAGCTAAACGATTCTAGGTCATTGTAGTAGGGTCAGCAGGGAGGTCAAATGGGAACAGGGAAGAGATTGAGGTGAGAAGAAATGAGAACCTTCTTATTCGACATCCATAATGTTTCTGTGAAGACGTCTTAGCAGCACTTTGTTCCCTGAGGTGTGTTGAGTGAGTTCCTCAAGGTCACGGTGAGGAAGGTGTGTTTACCTGCTTCTACCTCTTCCTGCAGCTACCTCCCACCATTGAACCTCCCAGTTCACTCTAAGCTGTTAAAGAATGTAGTACTAAGCTGTAAGTAGTATGCTACCTCTTTCTCAAGCATTTGCAGAATTTCTGAAGAGTACCATTGTTATTACAAAATAGTATACAATTATGGGTAACACATCATTGTCAATTGTCAACAACTCTTTGTAGTATCAGTGTATGCTGGGAGAAAGATCACATGGAAAATTGCCAGAGGGAGGGAAAGGGCGCCACTCACACATCCTTCATACCAATGCATTTGTTTTTCATAGGATCTGGAATCAGGATCTGAAAGTGGAGCAGAAACCATTCTAGCAAATCAGACACAAGTAAATCTGTCTTCTAACACCGAGTCCACTGACCTACCATCTTCCACCCCAGCAGCCAGTTCTGGAACCAAACCCAAAGCTATGGTAAGTTCTAAATGACAACAAGTGTGAATGATTATCAGCTAAGAGTGGCTGTCTCATCCACTCAAAAGCAAAGAAATTCTCCAGAGCCTGAGATACAGTAACTTGATAGTAATTAATTTACTTGATTTTATACAACTCCAGAAATGTTTTGGGGTTTTTTTTTGTTTGTTTGTTTCTTTGTTTTATAAATGGTAACACGAGTACTTCACTACAGTAGGTCATGGGTCCACAACTATTCAAAACATGGTAATTCAGTTTTGTTAGTGGCTATTCAGAGCTATTGAGAAACAGGTGCACTAAGTCTGGAGATGTCTTCCCTTGACTATTACTCTGACCACACTGCTTTGGCCTCAAGGGTCAACCAACACTTCTCTATCTAAGATAGGGATGTTCAATCAGAGATCTGAGCACCACGAAAGGGCCAGCACAGGGGAAACCAGGGCAAAGGAAGAGAAAGGGCATAAGGATAGTCCCTGCTGTAGAAACCAGTCAGAAAATTGTCTCTCTAAGCTTTGAAGACAAATAGATGATGGATGATGATGACAGACAGACAGTGAGAGATATGATAGAAATAGATTTTAGACCGATAGATACATGATAGACAGCTAAAGAGTGGGAACAGAGAAATAAAATCACCCACAGCATAAATTTCTGTGGATATCAAATAACATAACATATGAAAAGTGGTTAATGAAATATTTGGCACAGAATAAGTACTAAACAAATGTAAGTTACTGTCATTATGATGATGATGCTTCAAAGAATTTACAATGCTACCAAAGCAAATTAAAAAGAGAAATACCACATGAAATAAAGCAGCATAGTAAATTGTGAATGAGAGACATTTTCCTTTAAGTCAAAAGTTGAACTGCAACAGGAAAAGGAGTATTTGACCCTACAAGGTAACATTTATGGAGGAAGTAATTACTACTTCAAATATCTGAAGTCCCAGTAGCTCCAAAATAACCTTTCTTAGTTTAGTGAAAATCACAGTGTGGATTACTTTTTCTAAATGCCCATGTTAGCTTAACACAGAGAAGTAAGATTGGATTGCTTGTTTGACTGCCTTTAAAATAAAAGGCATTTCCAAAATAGGACTCAAAAGACAACATTCTGAATTTAAAACATGGTCCATTTCCTGCAATTGCAAAAAGAATGAAAATAGATCATTTCAATAGCAGATAATGCTCGACTTTAATATTTATATAGAAATTAAATCCCCTGTTATTTATATCTAGAGCACTTGTGATAGAATAAACATTGAGCATCTACTGCAGGCATCCTCAAACTATGGCCCATGGGCCACATGCAGCCCGCTGAGGACATTTATCTGGCCTGCCGCCGCGGGGTGGGGGTGGGGGGCACTGCTGCCTGTCCTGCTTAGCAGCCGACTCGTCCCAGGGCCTGCAGTCTGACCCTCCAACGCTCTGAGGGACAGCGAACTTGCCCCCTGTTTAAAAATTTTGAGGACCCCTGATACTGTATGCAATGCAGTATTCTAGGTGAAAAAGGCTTGGCAAGGTAGGAAATGCATACTCCATCTTTAAAGCAGCTTACCTTCTGACAAAGGGAAGTAAGCCTGTCAACAGTTAAATGCAAGGAAATGCTGTGCAGACCGTGGCAGGACTGTGCATACTGGGAATGAGGAAACCAGCAAGAATCTGTATAGTGCTGTTTGGAGGTAAATGAAAGAAACAGGGTCAACAATGTTGTGTGTCCACAGACAGAATGTGATGGGACATTGCTCTTCTTTTTCACTGCATTTTCAATGCATTTCATTCATTTTGTATTTTAAGTAAGATTTAACCTTTAAGTAAGATTAAAATGCAAAATGAAAATATGAAAGCTGATGTGTCATTTTACCATATTCTTATTTAGGAAAAATATTGTTTTAAAGAAAACCCTCTCAACAGTTCTAACATGAAGGTTTTGAGAATCGATGAAATGTTGCCTTTTATAACACTTTGAAATCACTTTTTAAAGCACCTACTATGATCCTACGGAGCAGTCCTTTTCCTACTGACATTGATTCCACATTCATGCTTTACTCCAGGGTAATTAATTACCTATGGGTCCATTTCTTATCCCCAATAAACATATATATTTCAGTGTGTGAGCACCTGAGAATTTCTAACAATATACACAACCCTACTGTGTGCATGGTACTTAGTCTTTCTTCACCATCCTCTTGTCTATAAATGTGGCTGATACTGTTACACAGAGGTATGCACTTACTTTTTATGGTAACCAAATTTGATAAAATTTTGTGATGAGAAACATAAACTCATCAGTTTTCTCAGAACTTCATTCCAGGAGAATGACAGATTCTTTGTTTAAATTTTCCGCATTTCTCCATATCAACTGACCAAACTATTCAACCCAGAATCACCACTAAGAAATACTTAAATCACTTTATTAAACAGAAAAAAATATTTGTATGCACCCAGAATCAAATATTTACTGAAAATGTGTTAACTTGGAAGAAAACTGGATGTGAATAGTACCCAGTTGTTCAGTGAGCAGTGAGAAACGTTATGTAGTTGGTTCAGTCTCCAAACATAATATTCCACTCCAAGATAAGTAAACACTACATTACAATCCTTACCAATACCATAGGTAAGTTTAGACAACTGGATGTACAACTTTTCCAACTACTGAACTAATTTTGTAAAATTCTCTAGCAGGCCATGAAACATATCCAGAAAGAAATACTCAGTTGTCCAAGACAACTGACTTTTAGGTAATTTCTTAAAGAAAATTGTCAATTAGAAGAGTAGCTTGAAAAATAGGCTTTGTTTTGGGGGAAAGGATTGTTTTAATTTGTATCTTGCCTTTGCTTCTTTCTTGTTATGTATATTGCTAATCTTTGGGTTATACTCTTTTCACTACAGTTTGAGAATAATTCTTGACATATGGATCAATTTTATGGTTGGGATATTAGAATGAAGAATCGTATCTATCAGAGAGTAAACAGCTACTTTCCCCCACAATTTGGGCCTTACAGAATAGATGACATGTAATGGCAATCTTGATAATTTGTCAAAAGAGAGAAAACCCTACAGCAGTGGTTCTCTACCTTCCTAAGGCCGCGATGTATTTACATTGTTACCAAGGGGTCTCGACCTACAGGTTGAGAACCGCTGCTCTAGGGAGTTATTCTTATCACTACAAACAAAAATTTCAATTTTTATATTAAGTAGAAATATGAAATTCTAAGAACTCTCACCTATCCTGAACCAACCCTCTGTTCCATAATGTCACATGTCTGCTTTTAGTTTGCAATTATTTAATGTTACATTTGATTTGCTGCTATAAAAATCTATTTGTATCAGTGACTACAGTAACTATCACAAATATGTGGCTTTTCCTTTTGTGTAAGATTTCTGTGTTTGTGAGCACCTATTTCTAGTAAGATTTTTTCTTTTATAGTTGTTAGAATGGGACTAGGGAGGACTCTTCAGGTTTTGCTCTAATTCTATGTATACATCATGCTGGAAATTGATCATTAAATAGATTTCTGAGCTATATCATGCACAAGAATGAAAGAGTTAAAGAGAGACCAGCCACTGCCAAAAAACACATTAGGAAAAAAAAAAAAAAAACTAAAAAGAGGCTATTGCTTTGGAGCTCATCAATGTCTCTCCTAAATTCTGTTTTGTTCCTTTGAAACACTCTCATAATGTTTTTCATGCTAGACTCATCCTCAACCTGAGAGCTTTATCACTTCATATAACATGCTTTTAATTCAGGGCGGCTCCTGTGGCTCAAAGGAGTAGGGTGCCAGCCCCATATGCCACAGGTGGTGGGTTCAAACCCAGCCCTGGCCAAAAAAATAAAGTGCTTTTCATTCACTGCAGAGCCATGTATTGATATCACTGCATCTTTAGCATCTTCAGCAGCTTGACTTGCTCCTTTATTAATTGATATGGGGTTGTTAGTTACCTGGACGACTTTAAAACTAGACACTGAAACCTCCAAGGTCATTTTTTATAATGATACTTGTAACTGTAGATGTTCATTAAATCACTATTAATCATACGTTTATGGAGAAAGATTCCAAGCCCCAAATCATAAGGAAAATAACTGTTTTACTTGTAAAATAATAAACTGGAGAAAAGAGGAGAGTCTAGTGCTCTACTTTGTAGAGTAACTGAGAACATTGTTGAGACCGTGTAAGGAAATAGCGTGCAGTCTTCAATGCATCAAACACTGCCCTGCACTGGGCTTCAGGACTGGCATAAGTTGGCGTGAGATGTTATGACATCAGAAGCAAAATACTGCTGATGGTTGAGTACTCAAAGTGCACAAGAAGAGTTTTACTAGACACTGAAGAGCAATGGTTGGTTCATCAAA
This sequence comes from Otolemur garnettii, assembly GCF_000181295.1. Classification (NCBI taxonomy): domain Eukaryota; kingdom Metazoa; phylum Chordata; class Mammalia; order Primates; family Galagidae; genus Otolemur; species Otolemur garnettii. The sequence goes on from NW_003852516.1 coordinate 3,498,154, forward strand.
GCCTGGTGTAGGTTACATGCTGCTAACTTCATTTTCCAGATCATCTTTCCACCACAAATTTTAGCATATGTTTATATGTATGTATATGTGCATGCATGCATCATATATGTATATACGTCAGATTTTATATACATATATTTGTAGACTTGTGTGCATACATATAACATCAGAGAATATATATATGTAGATATGTATTTGTTTGTATGTGTGTTGTTTTCCAGAAATAGCACATTTTTTTTCCAAAATGCTGTTTTGATGGTATTTTCCAAAAGTCTATGTTGCATAATTATTAACTCTGTGGTTAAATTTTTAATGAAAATGAATTAGTAACCATGAATTTCTTATGTAGGCATACAATTATTATTCAATTTAAAACATATTCATTAATTTGGTATAAGACCATTGCTCAGGCAGTTTATGCACAAAAACCACAAGAGCAGATTTATTTATTTTTAACAAGTGTAAAGTATGGTGTCATCTGTATCTGGGGAAAGAGATGTCAGGTTTGGAATGATCTGGGAATGATTTCAAAAAAAGAAAAGGTTATCAAGTAAAACAGAGGTTTACAGTCACTTTTACCAGTAGTGACCAACTTGTTAATTGCTGCTTCTGAAAAAGGAGGAATTTCATGTAGGGCTGTTTAAAAATAAAAATTATAAAGCCAACAAAATACTGTTGTGATGAGGAGATATTTATTAACAGAATCTAGGACAATCTAATTGGGAGTATCACAGTAATCCACAATGAATTAGCTATAAGAGATTAAAACAAATTCTTAGCCTGGAATTTATGAATGGATTTAGAAGCTTCTCTGAAACTTCTGAAATTATATTTTGAATTACAGAATAATTGAAGTATGCATGCAGTTATGTTTTTATACATAATGTATGGATGTATGTATTTATGCATTTCTGAGATGACTGTCAGTAGCTCCATCAGATATTCAAAGACTCTGAAAATCCCCACAAATAAATCCTACATGTGAGTTCTTACGGTTTAGTCATTTATCCAGTGAAGAGACCAAATGTTGAATATAGGTGGATCTTTGCTGCAAATAAGAAATTTCAGGTACACCGACAGGAATTACTGCATTTGTGTTTATTTTCTGATGGAGCCTCCTACAGTATTCCCTTGGCAATAAAGTAAGCTATGCTTCGGGTATACCTGATGGCTGATTCTTCCATGGAACTATAAAGTGTCCTTTGCATTGGTTCCAATTATACAGCATGTAAATGAAACTAAAACTGATCCAAGAAAGAAAAGAAAACCACCAGGGTTTTCCTAGAAGAGTCCCAATGTAAACAAAGTTTTATGTCTAAATGCAATCACGTATCTTATACATATGATCATTAAACTACACTCATTATGCTTGTGATAATATTAAGGAAGGAATTAAATTGAAAAAAGCATGACAATTCTGGACTTAAGTCACATTTTAAGTGTTATTTAAAACTCAATTCATATGAAAAATTATAGTAATAGCTCTACTTTTTTCTACCCAGTTATTACATCTTTTTGTTTAAATGGTTATTCGGATGAATTTTTTAACAAGGTTGATAATTTTCTATAATGCTATCCACTGTTTAAAACACAATAAAATACTATCTTTTACTCATAGGAACTGTAAATGCTTTCTTTTGCTAATGTCTTGGAAAAAAATTCAAAGTGATACATAAAATTGGCTAGAATTTATATAGTATTCCATGATGTCACATGTGTTATTATTAGTTTTCATATCCTTCGGAAAAAAATAAGTCAACATAGTAAGGGAAAAATGACATGCACAGAATTTTTAAAGAAAGTTTAGTCACTCACGTCTGAAGCAACGAAAAAGGTGAATTAGTACAGCTTACAATTAGCAATTTCAAATAAAAATATGATCATCTTAGAATAATGCCTTTGATTGTAAGACTTTTGAATGTGGCAATTTTATTCCAACATAGTTAAGCACTGACACTTAAGTATGTCACTTTTTAAGAAATATATTTGCCTCTCCTCATGACAACTTTGTTATTTATTAGAAAGGAAAAAAAGGCAAAATTTATAGCTATTGAAAGAAAATCTGATCCACCAGAGAGCTAGAAAAAGGCCTTTTGAAAAGGAAATCATGAGATTATTATAATGAGATTATTGTATGAGATTTTTCTTAGAATTCTATGATTTAAAAGCAGAGAGGATTCTATTCACATATTCTGCACTTTGGAATAATAAATACTATATACTTCCTTAACTAGGACTTTGAAAAATAGAAATATTTTCCATAGCCATTTACTTTTATATTTAAAATAAATTCAAAATTCTCTCATTTCTTATGTTTGAAGACCTGACTTCTGTTTTTAATTCATTTACACGTTAACCCCAGACAGTCTTTGCTGGGACAGGTCACCCCATTTCCACAATGATCCCCTCCTGTACACCTTTTCACTTTGAACCTAGGAGTTTTATTTTGCCAACAGTAAGTATAACTCATGTCCAGATATACCGATCCCCAAAACTTAACTCTATACACATGGTGCTTAAATAATTTGGGGGTTTGGCAAACATGTGTTTTTCTCTTCCTTATGTTCAGTTTGAAATAATCAGGTTAAGTAGGTGTCTGAACAGAATCCCTAAAATCGAAAGAAAGATGTGGATAAATAGAAAACAGGAAAAATAAGACAGTCAGAACTGAAGACATTTCATCAGCACAAGAAACAATATTAAAAATCATCTCTGCAGCTTAAGATCTGGTCACATGAAAAGTACTTTACATGTTAGCATCATTACAATGAGAAAAATTTAGTTTTTCCATGGGCCAATGTGACTTCTCGAACGCAGTTCCTACTTTCATCCAAAAGAAATAACAACTCCCAGTTATTTCTGGGCAATATAAAATGGCAAGCCAACAGCCCGCCACATCACAGCAACCAAGAATATAATTCACAGGACTGAGACGTAATAATAACCCCTAAGCCATTTTCACAGAGTCTTCACTTTTCTTCATTTCAGACCTGGTTGTCTCAAAGCTCTAATTACACAGTCAATATGTCCCCATGTTTCTCTACTTTCAAGCTAACCAGGTGATAATTAAGTCTTCGCCTGGCACTGATGGCCTCTGTGCTCACAATTTTTTTTTTTTTTTTTGAGACAGAACCTCACTATGTTGCCCTCGGTAGAGTGCTGTGGCGTCACAGCTCACAGCAACCTCTAACTCTTGGGCTTAAGCGATTCTCTTGCCTCAGCCTTCCAGGTAGCTGACACTACAGGAGCCCACCACAACACCCAGCTATTTCTTGGTTGTAGTTGTCATTGTTGTTTGGCAGGCCCAGGCTGGGTTCAAACCCACCAGCTCCCGTATATGTGGCTGGTGCCCTAGCCACTGAGCTACAGACACTGAGCCTGTGCTCACTTCTTAAAGACAGTTGTTCAGTTGAAACATTTGACAGAGGATTCCTGGTAATTATACAAAGGGATTCAATGGTAATTATCTAAAGTTAACACAGAGGGCCTTCTTAGCTGTAGTTTCAAGCTGAAAGTACCACATAACAAATTTCTCTAAATGAAAAATTTTCAGTATCAGCCAACCACTTGCATATTCTGAAATTCATAAATCAAAACATTTGGAGTCTCACAATAGAAATAATGATGTAAGGGATTTTTTTTTTTAAGAGACAAAGTCTCACTTCATCACCCTCAGTAGAGTGCAGTGGCATCACAGTTCACAGCAACCTCCAACTCCTGGGCTTAGGTGATTCTCTTGCCTCAGCTTCCTGAGTAACTGGGACCACAGGCCCCCACCACAACTCCTGGCTATTTTTTCGTTGCAGTTTGGCTGGGGTTGGGTTCAAACCCACCACCCTCAGTATATGGGGCTGGTGCCCTACCCAAGGAGCCACAGACACCTCCCAACCTAAGGGTATGTTTATTCCGTTTCCTTCCAGGGTCCCGAGATAGCATTACTTGAAAACTATCTATGTTCTTGACCATTCTGGGTATCTGGTGAATGTTTTGGGTGCGAGTTTCTTTCCTGTTAAAATCAATAATTCTCATGCTCCTTGGATTGTTGTTGCCGCTGCTGGTTCAGTGATTCTCTAGTCTCTCCACGGGAACAAGGTGATGTAATCCAGATGACCTCATAGACTGGTAGATTTTTTCAGAGGAACATCCACTGATGTTCATGAAATCGGTGCTAATTTTTCTTTTTTCACTGTGGATTGCTTTATTTACAGTATTTCTGTTGTTTGTTTGTTCACATTGAAGATGCTACATTAACATACATACTGAAGTAATTTACTGGTAGGCATTTACCAAATTAGTCATAACATGAAATTTGCAGAGAATTATACAAACAAGTGGTAATCCCCAAGTCAATCTGTGATTTTCATACTGTGCATTTGAGGGCGCCTCTGAAACGGCCTGCCTCCACCTGCCCCAGCCAGACTCACTGATTTTTATCCCTTTTATACACTGGCCTTTGAAGATGTTCTTTGATCAATCCCTAGCATAATTTTACTTAAATCTTAGACTAAGCCAATTATGAGAGAGAGGAAAATGTTGGCCGGGGCTGGGTTTGAACTTGCCACCTCTAGCATATGAGGCCGGTGCCCTACTCCTTTGAGCCACAGGCACCACCCAAATGTTGAAGTTTTTTTTGACACGTCCAGGCAGCCTCTGATACATCCTACTTCATTTGCAAGGCCATCCTCATAAAGTGGCCCCCGGAATTTCCTTGCTACCCGGACATTGCATTCATTCCTAAAGCTTCTTCATCACTGAGTCCTGAATCCAGGAGGGACAATTAAGAAACAAACAAACAAAACAAAACAAAAAGCCTGAGGAAGTGCAAACTCCCGGCCCCAACAACCCGACTTAGCCCAGGTCTGGCTGCTGGCCCAAGTCATCAAGGTTTTAATGTGGAACAAATTCAATACCTCTGAACACTGGATGTTAGACCCATCGTTTGCCATTACTTTTTGCCTGATCTCTGTTGTGGAATGAAGTCATAATTTTAAATAACTTTTAATAAGTGAATATTTAGAACTCAGAACTAATAGAATTTCCATTTAAACATATCTCCCAAGTTAATGTGAATTAAGTACTTAATTTTACATTAGGTATTTTATAGATATATCAAAATCCGGTACTGTTCCTCCACTTGCAATGTATTTGTAGCTTCTCTTTCTGTATTGAACTTGAACACAGCACTCCTTAGAAGACAGTTCCTCATACATTTTTGACTGTATTCCTAACAATCTTACACATACTTATATAGATTGAAAAGGAATTGCATCAAACTTTTCTCTCTCTCTCTCTTTTTTTTTTTTTTAGAGACAGCTCACTCTGGCACCCTGGCTAGAGTGTCATGTCATTATAGCTCACAGCAACCTCTAACTCCTGGACTTGAGCAATCTTCTTGCTTCAGCTTCTGAGGAGCTGGGACTACAAGCATGCACCACTACTCTTGGCTAATTTTTTCTGGTTTTAGTAGAGACAGTGTCTTGCTCTTGCTCAGGCTGATGTGGAACTCCTGGCTCAAGCAATTCACCTGCCTTGGCCTCCCAGAGTGCTAGGATTACAAGAGTGAGCCACCTTGCCTAGCTACTTTGCCTAGCTACTTTTCTTATTCTTATTAAACAATTAAACTCTATATCTTAATCAAAAGGTAAGGAACAAAATTAGTAGACATGTGTAATATGTTTAATTTATCTATGTTTTATTTATCTAATTTATCTATTGCCTATGAAATCATCCTACATTTTTATTTAGACAAAAGCCTGCTTAATTTATAATGTAGCTGGACTCTGGTAAGAGTCAACAGACTCTTAACAGATACTCTTGAGTAACACAATCATTTTGTTTTCCAAAATATGACATCTTGGCTTGGCGCCTATAGCTCAGCAGCTAGGGCGCTGACCATATACACTGGGGCTGGTGGGTTTGAACAAACAAAAATAACAACTACAACAACAAAATAGCTGGTTGTTGTGGCAGGTGCCTGTAGTCCCAGCCACTTGGGAGCCTGAGGCAAGAGAATTGCTTAAGCCTAAGAGTTAGAGGTTGCTGTGAGCTGTGATGCCAGAGCACTTTACTGAGAACAACATGGAAAAAAAAAAAGACGTCTTGAATGAGAAATTGGAAAGTCCAATCCCTATAATAATTGATATTTAAATCTTCCTTTACCTAAAACACTTCTCCTGTCTCTCTCACTATGTCGTAATGTAGGTATCTCCCTGCAGCCAAAGAAAACTGGAGGGTACTGTTTTCTTTCTAGCTCATTCTATGTATCACTTGCTAGCAGCTCTGTATGTGGGGATGGAGCTGGAAGGAGAGCAGTAAAGTCCTTACTGGATGAACTTGTATGATCTGTATTCTGCAAGATATGTAAGGATCTCTACTTGCTGTATCCGTTCTTGACTGCTGTGTAACAAAATGTAATTAATTTAGTGTCTTAAAACAATAATAATTAAACATATTAAACATGTATTTTAAATAATTAAAATATAGAAGTAACTATATTTTCTAGAATGTCAAGAACTTGAGAGCAAGTCATTTGTATGGCTTTATAGTTTACAGTCTCTTTTAAGAGGCTGCAAGTCAGCAAAATCCACTTCCAAATTGGCTTATTCCTATAACTAGAAAATTGGTGCTTCAAAAGTAGTCCTTCCTGGGGTTGCCCGGGATGGGGTTTCTTGGGTGTGCTGATGCCATGGTACCTGGTTCCTCACCTAAGTGAGTAACAGAAAGCAAGGAAGTCAAACTGATGGGACAAAACCAGGGCATGTTAACAAAAAGTAAGAATTATTGGGCACCGTCTTAGAGGCTAGTCACCACAACGTGTCATGTCTCTCCCACGTGCAAAAACATGGACCGATCTCAGGTATTCCCCAAAAGACTGAGGTCATGACAGCCTCTGTTCAAAACTCAAAATCTTGTTATAGAAATCAGTTCCTTAAGTTCAGCCCCTCAGGCATAGTTCTCTTGGTCTGAAGCCCTGGGAATGCACCCAACATACAATGATATGGCAGACATCAGATAAACAGCAAGACCCTCCCACTCAATAAAAACAAGCAAAAGCCTCATAGTTATCACTGGTTTACTGAAATCCTAAAAAACAACAGGGCACAAGTTTTAAGGTTCCTGGGTGGAATCATTTCTACTAGTTCCTGGGAATTATTCACCATTGTTCCTGGTTCCCTCCAGGAGAACCTGGTATTGACTTTTGAGTCATTCTTCCTTTTTTGTGTGAAATCCCCCAAATATGGAGATGAGCAGGTTTTTCATCTTACTTCCTGCACAGCATATCTTGGAGGTCCAAAGGCCTCTTTTGGTTTTGCACTGTCTATGAACCTTTGAGCCAACCTAGAAGTGTTTCTGCTAATACAGTCTCTTTAAAACTTTGTGTATATCTTATGTATCTTATTAGGCTCCCTCCGTTACACAAATACCACACTTATAAACTCATCAAAATATGCCTTTCTCTACTATAGCTCCTATGGAGACTTCTAAAAGATAATGTCTTCAAAATTCTTAGAAACTCTAATATTTAATGTACAGGATAGGTGAAGTTCATTAAAAATCCTTAGAAGGGTCAGGCACGGTAGCTCACACCTGTAAGCCCAGCACTTGGGAGATCGAGGCAGGTGGCTCACCTGAGCTCACAAGTTCATGACCACCCTAAGCAAGAGTGAGACCCTATCTCAAAAAAATAGCTGGGCATTGTGGTGGGCACCTGTAGTTCTAGCAACTCAGGAGGCTGAGACAAGAGAATTGCTTAAGCCTAAGAGTTGGAGGTTGCTGTGAGCTGTGATGCCACAATACTCTATGGAGGGCAACAAAGTGAGACTGTCTCAAAATTTTTTAAAAAGGGGTGGTTCCTGTGGCTCAAAGGAGTAAGGTGACGGCCCCATATGCTGGAGGTGGCGGGTTCAAGCCCAGCCCCAGCCAAAACTGCACAAAATAAATAAATAAATAATTTTTTAAAAAGAAAAAAGAAAGAAAGAAGCCTTAGAGGACTCAGAACTATCTGAGCAGTTCTCTGGGGCACAATCTCACATATTTCTGAGGTCTTGACACCATATTTTTCTGCATGTGACTTTGATGTGTTCTTTTTTGTGGGAATGATTCATTGAGTATACGAAGACTTAGGTTATACTGATTACATTCGTTAGGTAAAGTCCCTCTAGTAAATTGTGTCCTGCCCCTGATTTGTTCTAAATTATAGTATCGTTTGCTATCTGGAAAGACTGTACCTTTAACCTAGCCTGGAAATCTCATTATCTAGATCACCAAATTCTTTCAATACTACCATATACACCAGTATTGCTATACTTTCTGTCACTAAATATAAAGGATTCCCCTTTTTAATAACATTTTCTTCACTTTTCTTTAAGCTTTCACTGAAAATGTCCTCAAAAGCCGTGTGTCTTGTGCTAGCACTATCTTTGATGTCCTTTATCCTTCCAATAGCACCCTCTTCAGGGTCCATCTGGCATCACCTGCCCCCAAGCCCAAAGTCACTCCCACATTTGGTCAGATCTTAGGGGGGTTTTAAACAATGGCATCCCATTCCTAACAGCAAAATCTATATTGGGTATCTGTTTCTTCCTAACAACTCACTCTAATTTAGCAGCTTAAAACAATAGTAATTCTCTATTGCAACTCATGGTGCGCAAGTATCAGGATTTGGGGCACAGCTTGTTCATGAGGTTCTTGGTCAGAGTCTTCCATGAAGTTGCAGTCATGGGGATGGAGAATGGAGACCTATTTCCAAAATGGCTCACTCATGTGGTTGGCAAACTGGCTCCTCTTCACCTGTGTCTCTTTATGGAGCAATCTGAATATCCTCACATCATAGCAGCTGGCTTCCCCCAGGACGATCAATCTAAGACACCAAGACAGAAGCCACTGTTGCCCTGTATGAACGACCTTTGAAATTTGCGCACCATGAAGTCTGCTGTATTCTAGTGGCCATGCCAATCAATCCTAGACAATAGGAGAGGGCTATGCAGGCCGACATGCCAGGAGGCAAGGACCATCGCGGGCCATGTTGGAGATTTGGTGCCACATCTGTAATTTCCTTCAGTATAGCCTTGGCAGCCCCCTCTTTGCCGGTCACTTGTTTTTTTCCACAGCCTCTTTATTTCCCAGCTGTACAACCTCACTGACTAATTGGTATAAGAATATTTTTACAGTGGAATATCTGCACTTCCATTTGCTATATATATTAGAAGAGACATTACAAGGACAGCCTTTCAATTCATTTAACTTAAAGGGGTTTTTTGCAGTTTTTGGCCGGCGCTGGGTTTGAACCTGCCACCTCCAGCATATGGGGCCGGCGCCCTACTCCTTTGAGCCACAGGTGCCACCCAAATTCATTTAACTTAAAGTTTTTAGTAAGTTAGGCACATGAGGGAGCTCTGTTAATCTTTCAGGCTGATGAAAGACTTTCGGTATTATCATAAACAAAAATACGTGTAATCAGATGTTTGGATTTAAAATAGTTATAAGATTAGAATACATAATTTGAAAATTTTGTAAGTAAATAAGTGATTCAATAAATATATAGAATATAATCTCATAGAAGAATCTTTTCAGTTTTTTATTTTTTATTTATGTATTTATTTTTTTAGGACAGTGTCTCACTTAGTTAGTTTGGAGTAGAGTGCCCTGGCATCAGAGCTCACAGCAACCTCAAATTCCTGGGCTCACGCAATTCTCGTGCCTTAAACTTCCGAGAAGCTGGGACAACAGGCACCTACCACACCTGGAAATTTTTAGAGATGGGTCTCACTCTTGCTCAGGCTGGTCTAGAATTCCTGAGCTTAGTCAAGCCACCTGCCTCTGCTTCCCAGCTTTTCAGTTTTTTAATTATGTTTTTATACAATGTATTTTATAGAGCGTAAGATTCCTCCATCCCCCACAGATTTTTAGGGGGGAAATTCTAACACGTTTTATCTCTTCTTAGAATGTGAATTTTATTACCATATGTATTCTTTTCAGACATTATTTTTGACTCCCAGAGAGAATAAATACACCACTGGCTTAATACTCAATAGCCTTTATAGTAAGCCTTTCAAAAGATTTTCTTCTCCGGTAAGAAAATAGTGTAAGTAAGTTCTTACAGAGATTAAGTTATTTTTACTCAGATGAAGACATTGTATTTCTTGAAATGATAATGTAAAAAAACTTAACATTAAGTAAAATAATATTGTCATTAAAACGTTGAAGAATAAAAAGCATGTTGCTTGCAATACCTTACTTTTTAATTGTCCTATTTCTTTTTTCTTTCACAATACTGCCATCTTTTGGTCAAATTGCATCATTTCACACACACAAAAATTTCATACTATGAGGCAAATTAGGTTTATATGAATTCACCGTTTATTATTAGGAGTCACATGTTTAAGACTGGGCCTCCAAAATTCCAAAACTAGAGAGTTTTAAATGACCTCTCATGAACTTTAAGAAGTTAAATTCACAGAGGATGTTTCAGGATCGGTAACGTTATTATATAAAAATGTCCATTGCACAGTAAGTGCCCTCAGAAGTACAGACCGGGGAATGTTTGGTTTTGTTTCTAGGTCTGTGAAAATCTATGGCTAAGTCAGCAATTTTGACCTATATCTGCTATTTTCATTTTTACAAATTTTTAACTTTCAAGGATTCCTTTAGCCAAGCCCTGGAAATCTTCACTGTGACACACCGTCTTTACTTTACCCTAGCCAAAATATTTTAATCAAACAAAACAGAAAACCAGTAAATCGCAAGAGCATCCAATATTTAAAGGATTCATTAGCTATTGCTTTTGGTCACTGATAGTTTCTACAAGTTTTTATTTCTTCCCCTCCTTATATTTACAAGCTGCTGACACCTGTCATCCACACCAAAGAGCCATGAAATCGGCCCCAGTAACCAATATTTAACAGATGAAGAAGCTTGACTCCGTGAAACCCATTGCCTCAAGTCACCTGACAAGAACTAAGATTAAATCTTGGCTAAAAGGAGCCAACTGTTGTTGCTTCTATCGACCTCTGTACGCAAAGCAAGGAGTTACTTTTCCAAAGCTCTGTGATAACATGGTGAGGCAGAATTCTAAAGAAAAACAAAAAAGTATACTGGCCATTTGAAATGTCCCCTCTCCCTTTGCTAGTTTGCAGTCATAGAAAAAAATCACTCTTGGGCGGCGCCTATGGCTCAAAGGAGTAGGGCACTGACCCCATATGCCGGAGGTGGTAAAACTGCCAAAAAACCCCAGCCAAAAACTGCCAAAAAAAAAAAAAAAAGAAAGAGAAAGAGAAAAAATTGCTCTTCCTGAGCTCCCAAATACCTCCCTGCCTTATTTCTTAGCATCTCTAACTCTCTATTCTAAAATCATCACCCTTCTACTCTAACTATACTGCTCTTCCTATATTCAAAAAATTCCCCGAAAGGGTTGGTGGTGGGCGGGGGAAGGACAAGTGTGCTGTCCCCATGAGTGTGACTCTTCTCAGCAAGTCGCAAGCAAGATTTCACCACTAAACTGCTTACTCAGAGGGACAGAGGAAGGAGGGAGCTTGCCATCAGCAAATTCTTCCAGTTTGGTCTTATTGCACTTGCAGTACCCCGCTGTTTTTCCCATTATTCAAAGAAAACAAGTAAATGATTACATGCATTGTTATATGGTGTTTACCAGATAATGTGAAAATGTTTTCCATATTCTCTGGGCTAGAAAAAAAAGCCACCACCCAGACATTAAGTTTAAGAACTCATGTGATCACTTGCTCACAAACTATTCTCTTCCAGTAGAATAAGGAACTCAGACCATGTGGGAGCAGGTCTTCTCTTTTTTTTTTGGTGATTTTTCTTAGAGCAGTAAGTACAGCAACCATGATTTGAACATTTTTAGGTTTCACATAAAAATATTAGGAGACAATTAGAAAATATGCAAGTTACTCTAACAAGTATCTTAGGTATCTTTATTCATTCCCTTAAAATGTGGATCTGATATTGACTATATATATTTTTTCTTCTGTGTGTTTTAGCCCAAATATAATAATACTCTGCCATATATTATTCCATAAAGTGGTGAATGTTGTTTATATTTATCTTTGAATTTAGAAGAGTGGCCAAGTTTTGTAGCACATAAATTATTCCTTTAATTCTCATCACATGGCAAGGACAAAAAAAGCAGCCAATAATATTTCCAATTTATATAGAAACAGAAGATAATTCAAATCTTGAATTTGGAGTGCTCCATCATGGTGGTCTAAATCCACAACCAATTACACCACCATTGATGATGAATTTTTATGACATTGAGAACTATTTGAAGACACTAAGTTTAAGCATTAGTAATCATAAATTAAAAGCAGATGTATTTTTTTTCATAGCATTTCAACATATACCTCTTAAGCAGAAGATATCATTTTGTGGGTCTATATAAATTTGTCCTTCATTAATACTTTTTCTGTTTTATTGAAGTCTTTGAAAAAATGAGATTTAGGTCACACTTGATAATGCAGTGCAAATCTGGAAATTATGCTGAACTGTTCATAAAACAAAGCAATACAGACTTTTTTATTATTATTAATTATTAATATTTTGTAAAGCTAGATATGCTTTGTATATGAATACAAAATTTATAAGTTTCATTTTTTTCTCTTTTTAGTATGTATGCAAAGCTACTCTTAAAATATTTACATCTTAATTAAATAATTAAAATAGCTCCCTTTAAAGGAGATCAAAAAGATCAGTGAGTTTATGGAAATTAATCTCATACCAGGGTGCTCAAAGCACAGTAAGCTCTGTGCAGTGATCACCATTGTTATGCCACAATTTGTACAATAAACGTGGTCTTCAAAAGCAAGACATAAAATTATTTTTGGTGAATTAAATCATATTTTAAACAGTATATCTACATGTGGCTTAAATCCTATTGCAAATTACTCTTTGAGCTGAATCAAATTCTGGTATTTTTCTGTACTAAGTTATATTAAAGAGAGATACATTTGTAATTGAGGCAGAAACCCAACCAACACAATTGGGTCTAACTAAGAAGATCAAGCTATCATCAGCCCAGAAAGGACACCCTTGTCCTGCCTTTGCTAGAATAAGATAATGAATAATTTGCAGTCAAGTTCTCAGAAAGACTGACATATTCAACCTTAGGGAAAATGAATGATGAAGGAGCTTTTTTTTCATCAGGAAAACCCCATAGCACACTATTATATCAAAATGACACTAACGAACATGGTCATTATGTGAGATGGCAAGGATTACGGAGGGATTAATAATTCAGTCAGTCTTCTTTGCATCCATCTTAAAAATTGTCATTGGGGTTTGGGCTCAGTCATCTGCATTCTGTGACTGCTTTGCTCCTGTTCCGAGACAACCCCTGGTGGGTGCCAGGTGTGGTTTTGAGGACCTCCAACTCCCTTGCCTGGTTCGACATATCCCAGAGAACATAGATTATAAATAATAAAGACACGTATTTCCAGCAAATCGGTTCTCTCCTAAATAACTTGCCATTTAGACTCTTTTCAATATGAGTAAAGATCTTATGCTGAAGAGAATATTAACACGAATTAATTTGACTTTTCTTCTTTAAATGGGGTGTCTTGTGTGTCTCTATTTACTTTTCCTTTCTATCAATGCTGTGTTCATTTCTACCCAACAAAATGAGGAAATACTTTAGCGCTTAGTCAAAATAGGACAGAAAGTTCATGAACTATGTTCTATAGTAACAGTAGTAACTCAGATGTCAGCGAGGGAGCCTTGGTGTTTCACTAGAAATGAATACAAACTCATAAAGGAGGGATTTCTGCAGGGTGTTGGTGCCTCTGAGGAAACGGTGTTTTTCCAGGTCACCACAGAAGAATTTGGACATTCCATTTGAACTGACTACCCATATGACCAACACCCTGCTTGTGTACAAAAGGGTTGCGAACATGCCGCCCATGGAAACAGTAACTTTTATTGATGGGAGTTCTGTCTATAAATATTTGATTCTTATTATCAATTGTTATCTGGGGCTTACAGAATGAGCCCTAATGAACATCAGTTATCTTTAGTTAGCCCCATTTTTTCCAGAGATTTAATATCCTATTTCCCATTATCAAAGCCATGCACATTTTGTAAAGAAGTAGCAACTGAAATGCAAATGGTAATGAGGTCTAACTCTTTCTCAGTAAGCAAAATCTCAAAGTGCAGGTCCAATGAATCATCTCTCAATCAAGTTCAATGCATTCAGTATCCACCTCCATCATTCCCTGGTGAACGTATTTTCAAAAGGATCTGGCTCTTGAAAATGTACCATTCTAGTGGTACAGCTTTTATTTGATCCTTTTGTAATGTAATTCTTCAGGAGTGAGCATGCCTTTAAACCCCAAATATTTCCTTCTGGTTATATACATTTTATTTACTCATTGAATAATCATTTGTTGAGTGCCTTCTGTGTACCATGTATTGTGCTGGTTACTAGAGCTCTAATCGGCTTTCTTAAGGAGTTCACAGTTAAACAGGGAAGCCTGGGGTGGGACACCTAACCTACTTTAGAGGAAACTGGGGAATAGTAACATAAATAGGTGCTCAAAAAATACAGTAGGACCTCCATAAGTTCACCATCTAAGGGACTGTACCAAATTGGTCAACATATAAAGATGGCCATCAACTAAGGAGCTGGGCCTACTGTACTGATATGCACATGTGGTGCATGTCCAATCTATGAAAATCAGGTCAACTTAAGGAGGTGGTCAGTATAAGGAGATGGCTAACTATGTAATTTCTGCTATATTTCTTAAATATTTAAGGACAGATAGATCTACCCTGGTAAAAGTTGTGGATAGTCAAGAAAAGAACTTTCCGGACAAAAGAGTCAGTGAGATCAAAGGCATGGACAGGACAAAACGTGCCTGACATTTGAGAATTAGAGGTTGGTTCAGGTCGGCACAGGTGCAAGGCTTCCTGCTCAGAACTGAGGGTGCATAGGCCTAGGCTGCTCAACGTCAGATCTGAAAGCATCTCGTACATCATGACCAAAAGCAACTTTAAGAGAGACACAGAGAAAGAAGGTCATATGTGCATTTTGGAAAATCTCTTTTGAATGGGGACAGAAGCTACTGGAATGACTCTAGGGAGAGAGATTATGTTGAAGGCTGTTACAGCAATCCAGGCACAGAATGAGGGTGCTTGAGCTGAGGAGCAGTGAAGAAGAGGAGGCATGAATGGATCTAAGACATCTTAAGGAATTCTGATCTGTACAACAAAGTATTTAATAACACTGGATAAAAGGAGTAGAGAGGAAGGAAGATACTAGACCTCATTATGACTGAGCACCTAGGAAGATGATGGTGGCAAGAGAGAAAATACCTTAGGCATTATTTTCCCTCCTGAAAACAAGCCCCAATTATCATTTGAGGATTCCACTGCAACCACGTAGTGCATATGGTGTGGCAGGGCTGCTCCCAAGAGCAGAGCACCAGACCTAAAGCAGAGCCATTAAAGTCACATGTGAGTGTGTGTGGCCAAATGTGTCCAGGTTGATGATGCCGTGTGGGGAGGACAGAGACCCACTCATCTCAAGCTAGTCCAGTTCAGATTTAATATCAGGAATGGTGGGAGGGGCTGTCTCCTTTGCACTGGCCTTAGAGTGGCAAGAGTATGAGTCTGAGGACTCTGTACTCATCTGACCACCCTAGACCCTACAAATGTAGCCAAGAGAGAAGCAAAGCTTGGTGAGAGCAAAAACAAGCACAGTCGGTGACCCTGTCTGAGCCCTGATTCAGCCACACCTGAAATCAGCCCTTCCACTGGACTTTTCAATCATACACATTAATATGCTTAAGCCCTTTTGCAGGAGAAAGAGTTCCAAAAGCCAAGAATAATGCCTGGGAAGAAGTTGAAATACATATATCTGGAGCTCCAGGTCTGCCTTGGGGTATAATCCACAGATGGGTGATTTTAGACATAAGATGATCACCTAAGTGGCATGAAGAAAAGACTAACAGAAAATGATGGGGAATTTTAACATTCAGTCAGTCATTCAACAAACACTTATAGAACACCTACTCTGTGTCAAAAATATCAGGGAACAAAACCAACAACAATAATAATAAAAAAGAAGAAGCTAAAGTGGCTAGGGCTCTAGCCACATAGGGTTCGAATCCAGCCTGGGTCCACCAAACAACAATGACAACTACAACCAAAACATAGCCAAGGGGCAGTGCCTGTGGCTCAAAGGAGTAGGGTGCTGGCCCCATATGGCAGAAGTGGTGGGTTCAAACCCAGCCCTGGCCAAAAAAAAATAAATAAATAGCAGGGCATTGTGGCAGATGCCTGTAGTCCCAGCTACTTGGGAGGCTGAGGCAAAAGAATCTCTTAAGCTCAAGAGTTTGAGGTTGCTGTGAGCTGTGACACCAAGGCATTGTACTGAGGGCAACATAGTGAGACTCTGTCTCAAAATAATAATAATAATAATAATAATAAAGTATAACAATAAATCCCTGTCTTTCTAGAGCTGGTAGTACACTGGAGAAAATACAAAAAAAAAATTAGTAAAGTATCCAATATGTTTAATAATGATGTGTTCTAGGAAGGAAAGGTAGGGTGTGGACTTTAGACAGAGAGATCAAGGCAGGCTTTATGAAGAAGATGACATTAGTTTTCTGAGTAAAGATTAGATGGAAGTAAGAAAACAAACCACACAGACACCTAGGGAACAGCATAGTAGATGTCCTAGAAAAAGTCGTACGAAGGTCACCATTCTTGGGCCAAGTGAACAAGGAGGTGAAACCAGGTCATTTAAGGCCTCTGAGGCCATTATCTAAGAACACTGACTTATATTCTGACTCAGATGAGACGCCAGAGGAGGGTTCTGAGTACAGATGTTAGGTGATGTGGCTTGGGCTTCATGTGGACACTCCGACTCTGTGCTGAGACTAGCGTATCAGCACAAGGCAGAGATCAGGGACGTTAGGATACCAGTGTAGCGGTCCAGACCAGGGAGGATGGTGGCTGGGCCAGCAGGAGCAGCACTGGTGATATAGTCTATCATATCCTAGATACATTTTTAAGGGAAAGAAGACAGAAATTCTGATGGAATACACATGGTCTGCAAGAGAAAGAAAGAGGTCAAGGACGACTTGGAGATTTCTGCCTGGGCTACTGGAAGAATGAGAAAAACCTTCAAAGTAAACAGAATTGGAGTATGCAGAATGCTGTTGCAGTGAACAGAACTTTTTTTTTTTTTTTTTTTGGAGACAGAGCCTCAAGCTTTCACCCTGGGTAGAGTGTCATGGCGTCACAGCTCACAGCAACATCCAGCTCCTGGGTTTAAGTGATGCTCTTGCCTCAGCCTCCCAAGTAGCTGGGACTACAGGCATCCGCCATAATGCCCAGCTATTTTTTGGTTGTACTTGTCATTGTTGTTTGGCAGGCCCAGGCTGGATTTGAACCTACCAGCTCTGGTGTATGTGGCTGGCACCTTAGCCATTTGAGTTATAGCTGCAGAGCCCAGAAGAACATTCTTAAAAGGAGGGCACGGTTAACCCATTGACATGTTATAGAAAACCATGTGACTAAGATAAGGACCCCAAATTGCCCGTTTGCTTTAACAACAACAGATAAAGCAAGTCTTTGGTGATTTCCATGATCTTTGATGACAATAATTGCAATGTTTTCTATCTTTTTAATTTTTTTACCAATGCCAAAAAACCACTGAACTCGTTAGACAGTGAAAGGAGTTAACATTTGCTTTAATAGAAAGAATGAGCCTGTTGGAAGTTCAACCAAGTTCAATCAGTGTACGGCAGGATGGGAGAGAGAGAGGAGCTTAAGTTACAGTACCTGTCCTCTAGACCTGCAGGTACTTACAGACGAGAGGGGCCTTGAATGTAAATAGGTGAGTCACGCAGTCAGGGCACCACACTGAGTGTTCCCATCCATGAGCATCGCCAGAGAAGGGCTCAGCAGACAGAACATCAGTAACATCAGTCACACCGTCTTGACTCACAAGAAACTTCTGTTTGTTCTAGAAACTGTAAGCCACAAACCCAAACTGTCACCTTCCCTTCTGTGAAGGATGTCTCGTCTAATAGCTCAGAGCATTTGTATTCTACATGCACCAGACAGCTCCGTCTACCTCCTCGGACTACAAAACGTGCCCACTGGGTACACAAGTCAGCGTGGCTCCAGTGGAACATGATCTCTGGGAGAACATTGAGGTCTTGTAAGGATTTTTTTCCACCTAGGGAGAAACCGCCTCACCTTGAATTTCAATTGGGTAACATCCCAGGTCCTTCACGGTTTTCCTGCAGCAAATGAGAATTTGACCTTGTTGTTCTGTTGCTGCATGAAATGCAACAACAAACATTTCCATAAGCCAGAGATGTGCTCACCAAGAAGAAGAAGGTGCCCAGTCTCTATGGAAAGCAGGACGGAGAGGCAGGGGCGGGAAGAAAGGGATAACCCATGAACTTGAGCTTGGTGTGATAGAAAATATAGTGTCCTAGGAGATAGCAGACATGGTGTGTAAGGGCTCTTTACCAAATGTGAGACATCGCTCTCTCCGCTCTAAAGAAGCAACCAAAGCCTTATCTGTCCATTGTCTTTCAACCCAACAGCTCTAATTTTCTTTTTCACTTTGAGTCCTCTATCAATGGAATACCTTCATCTGTTCAGAACACAGTGATCACTTGAAGCCAAGGTCAAAGATTCCGTCCTTGAGTAGACACATTTACTATACACACAGAATGTTCACCATTCTAGAAACACTTTCCAGCTCCAGAGCTGTAGGCACAGTTTCATATCCCACATAACTATTGGTCATGATTGGGATTAGAAGAGAGTTTATACTTATTTCTGTAACACAGTCTAAATTGAAAAACTTCTCAGGGCTCAGCCCACTGTATCATTCTCATATGCAACTGGAATAATCTCTTGAAACCTCTTGTTTTCCCTTCTTTGTGCTGGTGCTGGAGGAGACTTTAAGACTGCTGAAGTCCTCCCTAAATTGCCCAATTCAGGTGAAGGAAAACACAGAACACACGAAAGAAAAGAATGAGCCTCAGAGGTGCTCCACTTCTACTGAAGATGAGGTTAACTAAAACCATGGAATACCTGATAGCAGACACCGTGGGAGGCTGTGGAGGGGGGAATCCCCTGAGCTCAGAAGTTTGAGACCAGCCTTAGCAGGAGCCAGACCTCATCTCTACTAAATATAGAAAAACTAGCCGGGCATTGTGGCAGGTGCCTATAGTCCCACCTACTTGGGAGGCTGAGGCATGAGGATCTCTTGAGCCCAAAAGTTTGAGATTGCTGTGAGGTATGATGTCACAGAGTTCTGCCTAGGGGAACAGAGTAAGACTCTATCTCAAACCAGATTAAATAAGGCGGCGCCTGTGGCTCAAAGGAGTAGGGCACCAGCCCCATATACTGGAGGTGGCAGGTTCAAACCCAGACCCAGCCAAAAACTGATTAAAAAAAAAGATTAAATAAATAAAATAAGCATGGTTTAGGGTCTTATGTAGTTTATTTTCTTTTATGCTATTATCAAGAAACAGTGCCTGTGGCTCAAGAGGCTAAGGCACCAGCCACATATATCTGAGCTGGCGGGTTCGAATCCAGCCCGGGCCCGCCAAACAACAATGATGGCTACAACCAAAAAATGGCCAGGCATTGTGGCAGGCACCTGTTGTCCCAGCTACTTGGGAGGCGGAGGCAGGAGAATCACTTGAGCCCAGGAGTTGGAGGTTGCTGTGAGCTGTGATGCCACAGCACTCTACCCAGGGTGACAGTTTGAGACTCTGTCTCAAAAAAAAAAAAAAAAAAAGTGTCATAAAGAGAAACAAGTCATGAGACTTCAGTATGTGGAAGCTGTTTCCCACTTTCTTCCAGCAGGCCCCAAATGAGCGTTGAGATAACTAATGTGTAGACAGCTGTTGCGAACAGGACACTGCATATATTAAGGAATCTTTAAAAACAGCATAGGGTCCCCACCAGCTAGTCCCTGTGCCACATTTCCTAACAGGTCATGGTCTAGATGGACTGAAGGAGGAACATTCCTCACCCTGACTTACAAACACTGCAGGTCGCCCTTCTCCAGGGCAGCCTGATCAGAGCCAGCCTTGCAAGACAAATGAGCTGAACTTCATCTGGCCTCTATTCTAATTTTCAGCATTATAAAATGCAGGAAGATAGCCCCAAGGGAGACATAGGGAGGAAAGGGAAAGGAGGCAAAGTTCATGGTTGGGAAAGTGAGCAGACAGGAATGAGGGTGGAGAGAAAGTGTGCCCCGTGCAGGCAGGACAGGAAGGAAGGCAGTGACGCAGTGCCAGGAGGAATGCGAGAGAGTCCCAGCGATTCCACAGAATGAGAGCGTGCGGGAGAGTCCACAGGAAGAGATCGTCACTGAGAGGAACAAACTGCAACCAGATGGCCTCTGACCCAAAGAGGGAAGGGGGACCTCAGTCTGGAAAGATAGTCCTTGTGTCCAGGGATGCACATACAGTCTGGATTGAGAAGGAGAGAGATGGAGAGACCTCATCAGGGAGATTCTTGGCCTGAAATTCACATCATCTCCACTAGCTGAGCAGATTTCTAACTTTTTTTATTCCTTCTCTTTTTGGGTGAACTTGGGAGGAAGGACATTCATTGTAAGTCAAGACCTCTGGACTGCAGCCCCAGCTCTTAGCTCACTGGGTTTATGCATTCTCAATGGTTGGGATACTGTTCGTTGGTTTTAGCTGTAGAATGTCTTCTTGTACCTACCCCCAGCCCAGAAAGAATCTCCCCAGGACTACAGGCTTCATGGGGCCAAGAGCCATGACAATCTTGATCACTATGACAGAACAACACTCAGAACAGCACCCTGGGGAGATGGTCACATGATCAGTGAATTAAAGTAGACCACCCTTCATAAAGCAGATAAAAGCTGAGATGGCCTGGTGGAAATAGTATAAAACCCTGTGACTTCAACTGTCCCTTCACCCTGGGGTCCCCACAGGGATGCCAGGACTGTGGGAAACCCAGAGCTGGAAAACTGTAGAGACTTCTCAGCAAGCCTACGATCTTACAGCCTCTTCAGCACACGTTGAGTTGAAGTGTGGAAATTAATCTGGTTTGGCCCAAATTCACCTGAGCAAAGGATCACTTTTCCCACTTCACCCTGAACTTTAAAGTCGTGCCTTTCAACCTTCTGGCTGGTACATTTTCCCTTCTCTTTGCAGAAGATGAAAGCATTTTTCCAGACAGTCCTGCTGTGGGTGACTTCATGGAAATGAATATCTTGAGTCCCTTCTGAGCCTCTCACACGGGGAACTCCTTGCATTTATTTATTTTTCAGAATAGGGCTGGGAGGCTGACGTTTCCATTAGCAGCTGAGTGATATTTTTGAAAATAAGAACCCTATTCCTCAGTGAGACATGCCTCACATTCCGCTCTCCCCACTTCAGGCAGTTCTGTTGCGACTAAATATGCAAGGGGAAATGACACACGTCTGAAACCCGGGAGCAGCCCCGGCTCACAACTGCTCACTCAGTGGGACACAATGAGGGTGTTGTAAGTGGTTCATGGAGAAAGGTGGACTCCACGATTCTCAGAAGGAAAATCTGTGATGCCTCTTGCATCTGGCATTTTTCCCTCCAGTGGATTCAAAGGTGTCTTAGGTTAAAACTCTAATCACTCCCGTAGTAGGATAAAGGTTAGGTCATCTGACTTTCCAGAGAATCCTGAAAATATCATAGCATCTTGAGATGAACTGAGGCCAGGAATTCCTCTTTCAACAAGATAGTTGTGGAATCACAGAACACTAAACGGTGATGGGTCAGTTCCTTATGTACAACCCTAGATAATGATAAGCCCTGTGGGTATGTGACTCACTGCGCTCTACAGCCTAGCATGCTTCTATTCCGAAGGACAGACAGATACAATCAGCCTACTCCAAGGATTCTCCCCCGATTTAGGTCTACAAGGCATCCCTACAGGGGATCCTATTCTCTTGACCTATGTTGATGTCAGTAATTGGATAGAGGTTGTGAAATGGAAATTAAAAATGGAATTAGATTTCTAAGGATTATACTAATGGAAAATAGAATGGATTAAACGTAAATTAAGTATCAGACTAGGAAGACATTTGTCCCAGTTGAAGGGAGTGTTGAAAGTGGGCACAGATTTAGCATGCAATCTCAAACACACCAAGGATTTAATTCTGGGCAAAAGATGACAGTCATTTTTAAAGACAGGAGACAACTTTGCTATGTCTCTTTTATAAACTCATGACAATTAGATAGTGATTAGTTTCCATTGTTTTATGGTTTATATGTAAATGAATTAGAAATGAGACAATTTTCCTTAAAATAGGCATGCTTGTATTAAATTACAGGAATGGTTTTGTTTTAATAGTTCTTTGAAAGGTTTGCAGAGAAGTCAATAGTCTATGGTAATTTTAAAAATCACCTAATCCTAATCCAGAAAGAGAATCCATATAAACTTAGAGATTAATGTGTCAGTCCCGAGGGCCAGTGAATAAGAGGGGACAGAGGAGTGGCATTGCCCAGAGACCTGGAAATTTTAAAATGCTGCTTGGCTGTAGGGGGTGGGGGTCAACTGGGAAAGCAAATCTGAAGAGTTAGATGACAAATGGGCTGACACTCCAGCAGAGTTCAGCAAGTCATCTGAGGATCTGGACCAGAGACTATCTTACAAGTTGTTTTCTCTCTTCTTGAACAAACCTCTTATTCTGCTTCTTTTCTCTAAAGCTGAAGTCTAGCACTGTGTTGTGCAAGATCTGAAAGGAGAGATAAAGAGTAGGAGATAAAACCACAAATAGGATCAAAATGCGCGCAGGATAGCAGACACGTGCACGTGAGCACACAGGCACCTCGCCCCGCTACACGCAAGTCTTCAGGAACAAAGAGACCACTGTCGAAATGTTACATTTCAATGAGCTCCTTGGAGTGCAGAAGGAGTTAAGGACCCATGCACCTTTGTACCTGGTTTCTTTGAGCCAAGCAAAGCAAATGCCACACAGGCATACAGCTTTGTTCTTGATCATTCAAGTTATCCTTTTGGTGCCAAATCTGAAGAGATCCAAATAAAATCCAATTTTGCAATCACCAAATACTGAGAAATGTTTGAGCATGTTTGAGGAGGTTAGATTTTGCTGGCCTGGGATGCTTTTGGAAAATGAAGTTGTAGGATTCTTTTGCATGGTGGTAGGTAGTTGGTTTTTTGCTTTGGGTTTTTTTGTAGGTGGTGGGGGTTGCTTTGTAAATTATAAGGAGAAGATGTGAAAATGACTGATGAGCTTCAGTTCCATATCATATTAAAACAACGGTCAATCATTGATTCTCCACCTCTCCCTTTGGGGGACAAAAAGTTCAATGACTTCTGGAAAAAGAGCTGGGTTCAGGTTCCACTCCTGGCACCACAGTCTTGAACTCATTTCTTATCTGGGCTTTACTGATGTTAATCTATAAAATATGCATGATAGTTTGTAGTCCTCCTTGTTTCCATCAAGTTTAAAAGAAAGAGTAAATCCAAATCTTAGCATTCACACACTATCCATGCTCTGAGGATATAGTGCAGAACCAGCCCAGAAAGGCTTTGTCCCCAGGGAACAAACATTCCAGTGGGAAAGAGACTTAAAAAAAAAAAAAAAAGAAAAACTACAAAGAAATCCAAACGGAAATAATACTGAAGTATATATTTTTTCTTCTTTTCCCTCTTTAATAACCAATTCGAGTAGCCTGAATAGAAACTTTTTTTCTTTTGGTAGAATTGCATTTTTTTTTTATTAAGTCAAATACACATAGATCATGAATACAATCATGCCTATGTGGGGTACAATGTGCTGATTTTTTTATACGATCTAATGTGGTTACATTAAACCAGTCAACATAGCTTTCACCTCATTTACTCGATTATTGTGCCAAAACATCTGTGTTCTACATTTCACAGAGTTGACTTGTACCCTTGTCACATGTTCCATAGGTGTGATCCCGCCTTTTACCCTCCCTCTGTCGAACCTCCCCCCCCTGCCCCTCCCACTCATCTCTCTGTCATCCTGGACTATAATTGTGTTCTATTTTTTACAAGAAAGTGTGAGTAAATATAAGTAGGTTTCATAGAAGTACTGAGTACATTGGATACTTTTTCCTCCATCCTTGAGAAATTTTACTCAGAAGGATATGTTCCAGGTATATTTAAAAGTTAGTCTCATAGGTTCTCATTTGTAGATCTTAACAAAATTAGTATACTACAGTCATTTTTGTGATTGTCCGATTAATGTTTCTATCCCCCGTGAAGACATAGTGAAGATCGACACTGTACACCCCTACCTTGCAGGTTACGCACAAGTACTGAATGAATGAATGAACAGGGTTGTTATCAGGAAATGATCAGAAAGATGCATTGGAGAAAACAGAGAGATGGGGGAATAAGATCTTAGAGGGTGGTCTAGAAAGGCCTCTCTGGGAAGCGAAAACACACACATAAGGGATGCAAAGAACACAGCCAGGAGGATGATAAGAGCCAGGAGAAGAGAATTCTAAACAGGAAACACCCAGGGGCAAAGGCCCCGAGACGGAAAGATGGTGGAAAACTTAACAAACGGGGAGGGACCAGATGCCGGTGAGCTGCAGTTGGGTCATACAGGGCCCCGAGGCAGGGATTACCGCAAGTCTGAATTTTATTCCAAGCTCAACACTAGCTCCCTTTCCTTCTTCTACACCGCCCCCCTTGTTCATAGTCTTGTTTTAGTAACAAGATTAACATCTCTTTAAAAATGAAGCAGCAATATTAAATGACAAACACTTCATCACGGGTGGTGAGACAGAAATGTCTACAAAATTTACAAGTGGAGGAGATGTGAGCCAATGCATTCAATTCAGAAAAGGTTAACCTAGATCAGAATGTGACTCTAATGTCAGGCAGAGCCTTGAAATTATTCCACTGTTGAACCCTTGGCTTCCTTCTTTACAGAGTGCCCCGCACATCTGATTGCACCAAGAAAAGTGTTCTAATTTCACACTTGGTCACCTCCACTTTGGAAAATGTTAGGGACATTTTTCCAAGCCAGAGTTTACGCAGCCCCCAAACATGGACGCTTTCTCCAGTTATACCGGTTAACTTCCAGCAGGTTATCTAACCTTTATTGCTCAGTTTCCACATTCTATAAAATACCAGAGGTCACCTTCCCTACAGACTGTGTCCTCAGCTTCCTTGGCTCACTCCGTAGACGAAGGAAGTGCTAACTCATCTCTGCCCTCCAAGCTGATTAGAATTAAGCCCGTGTTCAAAACTTGTATCCTTCAGAGCAGGAAGCTAGAAAGTTCTGCTGTTTTCTCAGAAGTTTAGTGGCTGATATCTACTGTGTCCAGCTGCTCCTGAACTCCAAGTTTGAGTTTGTTTATTTATTTATTTATTTTTGGATTTGGAAAATTCTCTATTCTTCCTCTTCTTCCTGCCTTAACCATGCCGGAAATCTATCTTAGCCTGGCCGAGCATTCAGATCATGACTTGGCCCAATGCCCAGCACCTAATGCCATGACTTAACTAAGATTATGGAGATACAGCCTTGATGAGGAGAATTTAGGCAACAGTTCCTACGATCAGCCCTTTGAGTTCTGCCTTGAGCAAGAAGCTTGATTCTACTCATTTCTTGGTTAGCAGAAAGGACATTTGATTTTGGCTGCAGGAGCATGCCCCCAAGTTCCTAAATAGTTTGCCTGGAAACTGTCTTTGAAATATACAAAATAATAATATATAAAGAGGACTTTTAAAACATATGATTCCTGAAGTCTGTATTAAATGACATTGAAAATACTTTTGCTTTAATGTTATAATAAAAAATGAAAAGGAATAATGTTATGAACTCAACCGTATGTAAAACAATTAGCATAGCAGGAAGGAAATTAACCAAATGGTGGGCAATGTTTACAACTGGATAAGGAGACATTTTCATTTGTCTTCATTGTTTTCTACACCTAATATTTTTAAGACGTGGATTATGTGTATAATAAGAAAATTTTACTTTGCTTTTACTATTTTAGTATTTGTAAAAGAAAAAAATTACACTGTGCAACAACAACAACAACAAAATAACCAAAAAACACAGAATAAGTGTTATTCTCCTGATTCTCAATGGTTCTCAGTCTTGGGTACACTGGAATTAACTGGGAACTTTTGACAATCCCAGTACCCTAGCTGAACCCTGTACCAATTAAATCAGAAATACAACCAGTCATTAGTAGTTTTAAGTTTGCCTGGTGATTTCAATTTGCAACCAAAGTTAAGAACCACTAGTAGACAAATTAGATAACTTAGATAACCCTGGCTACAACTGGAATCTCCTGGGAGCTCTTCTTATGCTTGTGTATGATCCCTAACTCCAGGTTTTGATTTTAATCAATTAGTAGTGAGGCCTGGCATGAGTGTGTTATTAAGTTTCTCCGGTGATTCTGATGTACAGTCTATGGAGTTTTTGCTCTATACAAGACCCTGTGCTGTTTTATGCTCCTTATCTCATTTAATTCTTAAAACAATTCACTGAGGTGGGTATTATAATCCTCATCTTACAGAATAGGAAACCAGGACTCAAGACATCAATGAAATTGCACAAGACATCTCTGGCTTGTTTGAACTCAGATTACCTGAATCCTGTGGGATAGGCAAAGAAATTATGATTTCTAAATACCATAATGGGGAATCTGGCATATCAGCTTTTAAAATGTTAGTGCAGTAGCTCTTGGTAGATCTTCCAATGAGCAAGCATCTCATTCCTGTCAAACCCCATCAAGTATAAGGATGTCTACAATGTCCTGAGCATTTCTGGTTCTTCATTCCATAAGGGCCTAAACAGTGTTAGAACTTCAATAACTTCCAACTTACTCAAAGTTACGACAATGTCTCCTTGCTTAACTTTGGGGGTAATCAACAAATCTATTTTGAAAATTCCTTTAAAAAAAGAAAAGAAAAGAAAAGAAAATTCCTTAAAGAATTTTGTGAAACTCCTTAAATAATTGAAAGACTCTTGGGTGTCACAAAACCAGTCTTTCCGATTACTCTTCCAGACAAATGTCGGCATCACTGAATTTACTGAGATTCCTTTCTGATGCTTCGCTTAGATTGAGCTGTGTTTTGCTGAAGTGGCTTAAAAGTAAACTTCACTCTTTGCTTATAGTCAAGATTCCCACTGAGCTTAAGCAGAAAACTGCAGGTGAATATTACCAGCAAAACTGAGCCCTGTGCACTTACAATTTGAGCCCCAAGCCTTTGAAGTAAGACTCATTTGCCCAGATTTGTATAGCATTACCTGAGCGTAACATTACCCAATAAAGCCAAATTGATGGGTTAAGGATACAAATTAAGCCATTTCTATTGCCAGAAATTCCAAATCAGCTTATGAGACAGGATTTACAAGAAAGCAGAGAGGACAGAGAACAAAGACTGTTTTTAAAATAAAGTTGTAACTGTTTTCCTTTTGCGAGACACAATAAGGTTGTCTTTCAAATACTTTTGCAATGCATATCGTCCAGCATTTACAAATTTGCAACATAACATAGTTTTAATCTTATGAAAACTGGTGGGAATACATACCTAAAGAGAAAAGAAAGAGAAAATGCCATCTCGAGTGCTTAGGTTCAAGAAAAAGGGAAATCTCTCCACGTCACTTCCTTTGTATCCCCTTTTTCTTTGTTAGAATTAATTATTTGATTTAATTTTAAAAAAGAATTAATTATTTGGCTCCTTCCTTAGCAAGAATTTTCTGTTGTATTTTTGAGACAATTACAACCCTGTGCTTTGTGATGGGATTATTTGGGAAAGAGAAACTCTATTTGTTAAAATGGGAGAATATATATTCTTTAAAAAATATATCTCTTTTTATTTCAGATTAATATGGGGGTGCATACAACTAGGTTACATACTTTGCTTTTGTAGGATTCAAGTCTGAGTTGCAGGTGTGTCTTTCACCTGGGAAAGTGTGCAGTATATCCAAGCAATGTACCCAACGGGTGCAAATTTACCCATCGGTTCCTTCCCCTCACCCCTATTTGAGCTTCATTGAGTTTTTTCTCCATGCTCTAACCTACTAGTTCTAATTTAATACTGAGTACATGGTACATGTGCTGTTTTTTCTTTTTTTCCTATTCTTGTGATACTTTGCTTAGAATGGTCTCCGATTCCATCCAGGTTGTTACAAAAAGATATAAAATCTCCATCTTTTTATGGCTGAATAACATTCCATGGTATACATATACCTCCATTTATTACTCTATTCATGTATTGACGGGCACTTGGGTTGAGAAAAAACTTCTATTACTTTTTTTTTCTCCTATTGCTGACCAGAAAAAAAAAAAACATAGTGGGCAAATTAATAATGGTCTGTGCTCCTGAGCAGCAAGCACAAAAGAGAAAAACATATATTGTTTTTAAACTAAATGCAAGTCAAAGGCCATCTCGTGCTTATATCTAGACAGTCGGAACCCTTTGCAGTGTCACTTCAATATTTTGAAATCAGCGTCTGATTAGCTTTTTCACAAAGGTCTTTGGGTGCATTATTATTTATAAGTAACTACGTTTTCAGGTATATGTATAGAATGGAGAAGAGACTTGTTCTGATATAACCGGTTTTAGTTAATGAAAATTTCTGACTTAGAGCTATTTGTTTCAGAAAGATGGAAGGCAAATAGATGAATATTTGTTATATACAAAATTGTATGATAGGATTAGCCTTTCAAGTTATCTGTAGGTTTTCCAAAAGTTCTCATCTCTTTTGAAGATAATACCTAATTTTATGCTATTTTATCTATTACTGAAAATAAATTGAATTGAAAAATAAAAAAGGTAATAATTTATGTGAACATATATGCCATTTTTTTTAATAAAATCTGTAATGTAGGTGGAATTTATATTTTTTGTGATTGAGTGACCCTCTTCTAATTTCTTCCAAGCAACTTTATGTGTTGGTTACAACTATTATAATTCCATAGAAAGAAAATCCAAAGTTTGAGAGCATTTGGCTCTGACTCATGAAAGGAGAATCAACCCGTCTTCTTGGAATTTCTTGGAACATTACTCAGAATTTTATAATCCTTGCTAAACTGTAAGCAATGGGCCAAAAACAATAAAACAGCAGAAACCCAGTAAGAATGTGCCAGAGTTCAGCCAATGACTGCCCCAGGCTTAACTTCATTGACCTTTAATCTGTTTGGGTCATCAGCACTTTTCTGTATAAAACTGCCCTCTTTGCGAGGGTGCTCAGACCTTGCGGGGTTCTGATTCATTCATAGTCAGCACAGTAAAAGTTAAACCTGACTTTCGGTGCTGAATCGTTGTGGTAAATTTGCCCAGTAACTGATAAAATGGTTTTTTTCTTTGGCATGATGTATTTGAAACATAGAGGTGTCACAGAATAAATTTGGATATAAACTCTGACTCAAGGAAGGATTTTTTTTACTTTTCTCTGAGTTAATGCCTAGGACGATTTTACCCCAGATTTTACAGAATTCTGACACTTGGATCTATTGAAAGGGCATGATCAGGAAGTCAGGAGCCCCAAGTTCCTGTGACTGATGTCCCATGTATTAGCCACATGACCTTCCACAAAGAAGTTTGGAAATCACTTCCAAACTTGGGCTGACACTGATGAACATGGAGAGCCCCGTTGCTGACTTCAAGAAGCTCTTAATGGTGAATGTAAATGAACACAGATTGCTATGATACAAATTGAGAAGAGTTATGTGAGCTTTTGGAAAAAACCTAAAGCCACAAAGAGAAAGAATAATCAATTCTGTTTGGGGGTGTGTAGAGGTTTCAGTCAGAGCCCTAAAAGATAATCAGCAAGCGATGTGGGATGGTGAAAATGTGTGAAGCAGGAGGGGAAAGGACAATCAGGTAAAGTGTAGATTGAAGCACACTGTGAAAGGCTAGGAACATCTTTCTGATGAATTTGGCCAACTTGGGCTCTTTTAAAGCACTTTCAATCTAGAGAGGAGGTTCTAGAAAATAAATAGAAGATGGCATACTGAGTGACAAGCGTTTTTTGACGTTTGCCATAAAGCAATAATAATAAACGAATTTTCACAAAATAGTGGTCAAGTGTTTACTTGTGAAGTTATGGGTGAGGCTAGCCACTACGCCTTTGTAGCTCCTACCATGAAAATAATCATTGTCAGAACTCAGGACGCATTGGCCTGTTAGAGAAGCAAGTGTGCATAAAATCATTTAGGTAGATTATTTTTTCTTGTGGCTCAGAAATAAGGGCAAGAGAGTAATAACCACAGTGGGTTTCACTTTGCAATCAGATACAGTTTGCAGGGGGTATGACAGGACAGTGGGCTGGAAATTCAAAGAGGAACTTAACATTTCTATGTTGTTGTCTTGAGGCAGAATTCCTCCCTCTTCAGGAAACCTCAGTCCTTCTTCTTAAGGCCTTCAACTGATTGGGTCAGGCTCACCCCCATTACAGAGCATGGTCTGTCTTACTCAAAGCTACTGATTCAAATACAAATAGGAATTTCATATTAAAAAAAAAAAACCTTCACAGAAAAATCTACACCAGTGTTTGAGCAAACAGTTGGGCACCATAGCTTAGCAAACTTGACATATAAAATTAACCATCACATATCTCTTGCTCAGTCAAATTACTTTTCTTATTATCCATTATGATCATAGAATCTTCCAGAGTTTTCAAATTTTCTACACATTTTTCCTGAGGTATTAAGTGATATTTTCTTAGTATAAGCATTAAATAGTTTGTAAAATAAGATAGTTTCTATTACACACTGGGTGTAACATCATATTTATTACACAGGATAAAAGCTAGAATTTAATTTTACCAAAGCTCATCAATCATTT
The DNA here is from genome assembly GCF_000181295.1 of Otolemur garnettii. Lineage (NCBI taxonomy): Eukaryota > Metazoa > Chordata > Mammalia > Primates > Galagidae > Otolemur > Otolemur garnettii. The sequence goes on from NW_003852516.1 coordinate 3,528,964, forward strand.
TTAGATTCTTCAAGATAAGATATGATTTTTCTTTTGGATTTTGCCAAGCAAAAGGAAGAAACTCTTTAATCTACACTTGCCAAATGTGTCCTCTTGATCTGACACATTTCAATTTTAAGAGTCTCTTTATTTATAAAATAAATACTACCTAGCTCATAGAATAACAAATGGTTTAGGTTATTTTACTATTTTACATATCGAAAGGATGTTCAGCTGACGACTTGGCTGATTTCATGTTCTCTTGTGATTAGAGAATGTGATGGATGACTTTCAATCCTCTGCAGGTGGAATAAAGATGTCAGTAGTCGGCCCTCGTTTCTTCTTCATGGGGTCTATTCTTCCCTGGGACACCAAAACTAAACTGTATGAAGGTGAAAAACACCTCATGTCTTAGCAGTTGCATAGCAGGAAGATGAGCCTGCTTGTTCTGTCCTTCTGGAATCACCACCTCAGCCGCCTATCTCAAGGCTTTCTACAAGGATTCCAGAACATTCCAACAGCCCTGACATCCTCAGGAGCCCAGGAGCAGTCCTCCAATCAGGAACTACCAGGGAATTCTCTAAGCCATCAGCACCAACTAGGAACTGTCAGAGATAGAAAGTTCCTGGGCCTCACCCCAGCCCTGGGATCAGAAACATGCATTTTAACAACCTTTCCAGGATTAGTGGTTCTAATCCACACTAGAGTCCAAAAACTGTTCAAAGTGAAAGGCATAGCATGTGCCCATGCCCACCGCCGTGAGTGACATTCAACTCTGTATTCCAGTGCCACTGTTATCACTCCTGTCTTTGGACTGTTCTCAGAAAGATGATTAAGACTAGAAAGTTCTCAGTGGTTTCTTTTTTACATGTGGTAGGATGCATGAAGCCGTCTAGTTTCTTGAGTAATTTATTTTCCTCTTCTTTTCTTTTCTCTTTTGGTGTTTGTTGCTAGTTTATTTTGCAGAGTGATGTCCTTATAAGCTAACTAAATAAAGTCAACAGGAAGAACAATTTCCGCTGAAAGATGATCTTCCATCCATTATTTTACTCAAATCCTACTGAAAACCTTTCCCCCATGTGAGTCTCAAAGTAACAGTACTGACCCTGGACAGCTCCCCAATAGCTTGACATGAATATGGCTTTGTCAGTGCCATGACGTTGGAAGCCCTAAGCCTTTAGATAGACTTAAATGCTGATTAAAACTACCCCAAGAAATAGGAATAATTCACCTGCAACTGAATGCATCTGTAGAGTTTAGTTTAACTTGCCAAGAAGGCCAAGAAGTACATCTCCATTAGATTTTAAGCACTTCACAGCAAAGGCATGTATTTTACTTCTTCTCCTTTTTTCTTTTAGTGACTCTTTGGTGGATGAATTAATTAGGGAATTTATGACTTAGGCCAAATTGTTACTGAGTTTGGGAGAGCTTTGAAACCTAGGGAGTTTATAATAGCAATAAAACAACAACAGCCACCACAACCTGTTAGTATTTTGAGGAATCAGTCAAACACCCTCATTTTACAGCAGAGGAAATTGGGAGCAAAAATTCCCATCCATGGGGCCTTTAAAAATAATAATAATTTTTTAAACATGAGCAGGACCATATGCAAGAAAAAAGCCAGCATAAAAATTTGCAGATAAAACTAGGCCCCAAAGAGTGCCTGGAGGCTCTTTGCCCAATACATGAGTGTTTTTCTCCTGGACTTTGTGAGGTCTCATGCTCAGGGTCTCCTGGCCAGAGCAGCTTTCCTGAGCCCCCATCTGAGACTCTAACACTGCAGCCCACCCCACCCATCCTGCCTCAGCCCTGGCTCTGGTTTATGCACCACATTTACTGCCACCTGATTTTCTCTTTTATTCCATTGTTTATTCCCTGTCTCCCAGTGTGTACAGCAGGGATTTTATGTATTTTACCCACTGTGTGTTGCCCCTCCTCTCAGCATATAGTAGACATGTAATCAGTATTTGTTAAATGAATGGATGAATGAAAGAACAAAGGAATGAATACAAACCCTCAAGCCATGAATCAAACACTTTGTAAATTAATTGTTATCAGCTTTCTGGACCAATAATTCTTACTTTGCAGAGAAACACAATCCCTTTGTGTATTTGATAAAAACTAGGGATTATTTTCTTTTTTCTTTTAGGGATTATTTTCTTAAGAAAAAAAATGTATATAGGCACAAATTTTAACCTGCAATTTTAGGGGTTCAACCACTAGGGCCCTGTGTTGTAAAATACTACATTTGATGCTTTTCGTTGACTGATTTAGTTTTGCAGAACTGGACTTTTCTACTTAAATAAGAAATAACCTCTGATTCTTCTGAAAATTTTTTGGAGCTGAGAGCTATCCACTCTCCTTTCAAAACAAGTGATGTAAGGACAAGGCTTGTCTACCCTGTATCCTGCCAGAGACAAGTGATATTTTAAGACAGCATATAAATATCAAGAAAATATCCAAAACCCTCACTGTAACCTTTTGTCTGATGGGATGATTCCTAGAGATGTAGCCTCTAAAAGGAAAAGAAATGACAAATTAAAACTTGAGAATGGAAAAGATGACATTGCATTTTGGAGCACTTGTTATTTGCGTGGCACCCTGAGAACCATTTCACAAGCATCATTTTGTCCTCATAAATACCCTAGAACTGCAGTCCCCAATTCCTGGGCTATAGTCCATGGCTCCTTAGCAGCTAGGCCACAGCAGGAAGTGAGCAGTGGGCCAAGAGGTGAAACTTCATCTGTGTTTACAGCCACTCCCCATTGCTCATGTCACCACCTGAGCTCTGCCTCCTGTCAGACAAGCGTCATTAGATTTTCATAGGAGCATGAACTCTGCTGTCAACTTCACAGGAGAGGGATCCTGGCTGCAGGTGCCTTATGAGAATCTAATACCTAATGGTCTGAGGTGGATCTGAGGCCAGAGCAACACTCTTCAGGTGTCACTGACTCCTTTACCCCCAGACTAGACCATCTAGTTTCAGGACAAGCTCAGGGCTCCTGCTGATTCCACATTATGGTGAATTGTATAAATATTCCATTATTTATTATAAAACGATAATACTAGAAATAAAATACTCAATAAATGTAGTGGAAGATGCTTGAACCATCCGCAAACTCCCCACCCCCACCCCAATCTGTGGAAAAATTATCTTCCATGAAACTGGTCCCTGGTGCCAAAAAGTTTGAGGACCAGTGCTCCGGAAGGTTATTACCAGGAGCCCAAAAGTCATACACCGTGCCTTGTCCTGTGTAACTCAGAAGTCAAGTATGATATCATTGGAGCACGTTCATTCCTCGGTATAGCTGTTTTTAACTGTGAAAGTTGTTCCTATACACATCATCTTGCTGTCTCTTAACCTTATGGCAACTCTAGGACAAAGGGAGTTTGGCTTCTAAAATTGCTATTTGACAAGCAAGAGGATGCTTCAGTGAATTGATTTATTATCAATCATTCCACAAATATATACTGAGTTCCAACTTGTTTAGAAATTCCCCTGTCTTGTTACCAAATATAACCAAATAAATGTTTTGTTGTATATGAAGTGCTTCTTTGTTTAGTTGCTTGGTTAACTTACATTTTGTGTAGAAAAAAAAAATTTAAGTGAACAACAGTGAAATTAAAGATGTTTATAACTATTACTGATTTCAGTGGAATTCTTTGATTTCCACATTCCAAAGATAAATTTATCAAGTTTCATTACTCTATTATTTCAAGATTTGAATAACTAAAGCTAAAGCTTACAAGTTGCTAGGTAGATTGAGTAGCTTACCTCCTGTGATCTGGGTGTAGAGCCATGGCATGTTAGAATGGTATGAGCCCTTCAAGACGGCCTAGCTCATTCACCTCTGAGATATGTGAACATGCAAAATAGACTTCTGAAAATTGAACTTCTCAAGGTCAGGAATCAGAGTTTATTGTCTTTGTATCTTCACAGGAAGAGTCACTGGCAAAGAATAAAGGTTCTCTACATACTGATTTGCTTAATTGGTTTCCAAACTTAGTTAAAGGTTCTCTGCATACTGATTTGCTTAATTGGTTTCCAAACTTGGTTGCTATTATGGTATATGATGCGATTGGGTACGTTAAAGTAAATTTCCCTATTTTGTAGTAGTAGTTATGGTGAGATATCTTCTTTTCCAACAAAATCAGCAAGTGAGGGCTCAGGGTATCAAGTCTGAACACCAGAATTTAAGTGCAGCCAAGGCAAGAGGCTCAACCACAATTATTTCCAGTTAAACTAATATATTTTTTCAAAATATTTTTTCTAATTTATTTTTAACCATTTTGAACATGTCTTACTCCATTTCATTCTCACACAAGCCTATAGTCCTAGATCGCAGGAGATGAACTCTAAGAGGTAGGCTAAGTGACTAAGATCAAAGGCAAGTTCTTTCAACGGCATCAAACCATGTGCAAAGACAATGTTATGGGAACTTTAAGGTTAACTGGGCACTTCACCAAGATGTTAAGTTCCTCTAGCAATATTATTTGGCTGGTAACATTGAAATATACTGTTCAGTAGGGAGTAAATAAGTATTAATTGAATGGAAGAATAAGTGAATGAAGCCATTTGGTCTAGAATGCAGATCAATTTATATTATGGGAATTTTTTTTTTTTTTTTTTTTGCAGTTTTTGGTTTTTTTTTTTTTTTTTTTGCAGTTTTTGGCCAGGGCTGGGTTTGAACCACCACCTCCGGCATATAAGGCGGGCACCCTACTCCTTTGAGCCACAGGCACTGCCCTATGGGGAATTTTTTTTTCTTGAACTTTATATCATTAGCAGTAGAAACATAGAAGTTAATATCACTAAGAAACTCTGGCTTAACTCAATTATTTAGTTAATATGTTATCTTTTCCTTTGTTGCTCTGAATCTATCTCTATTAACCATCAGTAATGTTCTGCTTTTACCCAAACTGATAAGAAAATGGTGGTGTACGTAGTTACATATGTACATTTGGTAACATATACATTATCTTGGAAATTTCTATTTATTAACTTCTTTTCTAAATTCACAGTAAACTGGACAATGTGGTTAGGCATCAGAATCTGTGTTGTATTTTTTTACCTTTTATAATTTGTGATGCTAACATGATTATAAAAATCAAATTAAGGCATCAAAAATAATTATGAAATAGAAATTTCCTAGACCACATTGTTACTCTGCACCATGACCCTTGAAAATATTGAACCAATTACTTTACATCATTCTGAGTGAATTCATCCTTAATTAAAAATTAGGTAATTCATTATTCTGAAATGAGGCAGATAATGAGTAATTTAATCTAAAAATAATTCTAATTCTATTAGAAACATCTTTACTTGAACTCAGAAAACAGATTGCCACTATCTAGTGTGTGTTATGGAAATTATATCCACATTCTCTACTTTTTTTCATGTTGGCCGTCTTTTGGGTGCTAAATGATTGAGATTTTGATAAAGCAGAATTATAAAAGAATGGCATGTTCTTATAACACTCTGGAATTCAGTTGAATACTAAAGGTATTGTCAAGCGAGTATGTGAAATGTCTTCATTCTATTTCTATTTCTTCTTCCAAGAAGGAAATTAAAGCTTCCCTCTTAAATTTAACCAGAAAAAAAAAATCAATTTTATTTTGACTTTGTTTATACTTTTGCTTTCTCTTCCATAAGTGACTATCAAATCATTTGCTTTTACTCAATGATTTCTATATCTTAACTCTATTAGGAAAAAATGACAGCTTTGTCACTGTCTTAATGCTTTAATTTTGTTCTCCTAAAGTACCACTAACGTTACACAGCAATAATACAGTGTTTTTCACTGTTTTTCTATTAATGATCAAAACAACCCTGAAAGCACTGTTGTTATGCTCACTTTATAAAGGAAGAGGGTGAAGTTGAAGGCAAGGGCATGTAGCTAGTACACGGCAGAGCTTGTGTTCAAACCCAGTCTTCTGATCATTCCAGTTCATTCTCAACAATGGATCCCACAAGAAAATACCTGGCTAAGTTGGGGAGGCCAACAGAAATGCTTAACCTTGACTGCTTTATCTCTCGGTAAGGTCTCAGTAAAACACAAACTAATCTGGCGCATTGAGAAAAATAGGGCTTCTCTTTTTGAAAGTTAAAAAACCTTCCCCTGGAACTGTTGCTTCTTACAGTCTGAATGTAGTTTAGCAAGTACTATTTAATAACATACACTAACACATTTTAATTACTACCATTACTGCAGCCTGAATAAAAAACCGTGCTATCTCATAGTCAAGGAGTTTCACTTTAGGATGGCGTATATGTTAGAAAAATAAACTTAATATTTCCCTAGACTTTACCAAAGAATGGAATATGTTTCATAGATTTAGAGGAATAGATGAATGGTTCTAGCTCCTATTTGAAGATTTAGAAGGCAAATAATTCCTTCAAATATGCACTCCATCCAATTTTTTTAAAGATTATGAATATCAAATATTTTGTTCTCTCAGTTAGAATTTACATACAATATGTAATAAGCTGCACCTTCATAAATAAAAATATAGATTAATTTTTTATACTTTACAAAACAGTTATTTATAAAATATATTCTCTTGCCAAAAGAGCAGATAGTTTGAAATTCATAAAATGATAATTATTTTAATATGTGGCCAATCAATAATGGTCGGTTAATTTTGCTTCTTTATGCTGTCACCAAACATGGTAGACTTTATGTAGTATGGATAAATGAATTGGTCCTGAAGTTCTGTGGAACCACCCGTCCGAATTTGGCTTGAACATTTTGTTTGTTATTAATGTTTCCTGCAATTCATAATATATGATTATGTTAACCTGTGCTTCTTGTGAAGAAGAGGGATTTCCATCAGTTTGACCAAGGGGGAGGGGGTGTTGGTTTCGGTATGCTTTGAGAAACTTCAATCAGCATTCAGAACACCCTCCCTTTATTACCTTCACACCTTGACCGGAAACACGAGTGGGTCTGGGAAAGATTTGTGTGCTTGTGTTGCTCTCTCTACAAATAGAGTATTCCAGAGAAGAAAATACCAATTGGCAAGCCCTTGGTTTCCATGCCTTCTGAATATAATTCTCTTTCCTAAATATTAATTTTTTTAAAAAGTCTATATTTGAACTCCAGTGAATTTTGGGCAGATTCTACATCTATTTGCCTGGTTTCCTCCAATCCCATTAACTGCCATTTTTTATACTCTTTTATTCTTCCTCTTTCAAGAGGCTTCCAATTGATTATTTTTTTGAGACAGAGTCTCATACTGTTGCTCTGGGTAGAGTGACGTGGCGTCATCATAGCTCACAGCAACCTCAGTCTCTTGGGCTCAAAAGAGCTCTTGCTTCAGCCTCCTGAGTGGCTGGGACTAAAGGCACCCACCACAACGTACAGCTAGTTTTTCTGTTGTAGTAAGACAGGGTTTTGCTCAGGCTGGTCTCGAACTCATGAGCTGAAGCAATCCAGGATTGCTTTAATCCTGTAATCTAGAATTACAAATATGAGCCACCATCCTAGCCAAGAGGATTACAAATGTTGAAGGCCCTGAGACACTACCTCCAGTCATCTTTTCTTGCTGTCTATCATCTCTCTTTGGAAGAGGTCCTCCTGTCCTGTGGTTTTAAAAACACCCTGTCAGCAGAACTCTTTAAATGTAAACTTTGGGCTTAGATCTTGCCCCTCAATACAAACTCTTCTCTCCTTCTTCAGCTGAGCATAACAATAACCAGGAGGACCCTTGAGCCGATGTTGTGTGGCCTAATTCAGATTCTGCTATTCATTAGAACCTTAACAGTTACAACAGTAGCTCCTACTTCTAGCTAAAATTGAAAGGCATAAAAAGCTAGTGTATCTGAAAGAGTTTAGAGCAGTATCTGACACATAGTCAGCACTGATAATTTAATAGCTATAATTACAATGTAAATCTCCACTTAGCATCTAATAAGCATCTCCTGTTGAACCTGAGAAAACCAAGGCAGCTGATTTCTCCACTCCCACACACCCAGCTTTTCCTTCCTTCTGTACCCTCGGTCAAACTCCCGGAAGCAATCCTTGATTCTTTTCTTCAGTGACCCATCCAGCCCACGCCTAAGGAAGTCTTGCCCTCTTTACCTGCAAAATATCTCCTGGGACTTGCCCCATTCCTCATCCTTGGCTGGTGACAACTGATATTTGCCTTCCCCAAACCTGGTCCAAGTCACCATGGCTTCCGAAGGTCCCAGCTGGTCTCCTGCCTGCACAGTCTGTCCTCGGTGCAGAGTCATCTTTCTAAGCATTGATCAGATCAAGATACTCTTCCTACTTACACACTCCCAGCTGTTTCTCATTGCTAACAGCATAAAATTCCTACAAGGGCTCACAGATCTGGCCCATCCCTGCTCCCCAGTCTCTTTTCCTTTTCTTCTCCTCCATTTTTCACTCTATTCTGGTCTCTGTCCTTTGAGCACACCAAGCTCAAGTTCCATCCCAAGGACACTGCCTTTGCTGCTCCCTCTGCTTCTGTGGTGTCTCTTCAGGCCTATCTCCTCTTCATGATCCAACCTGCAGTTCAAATGCCACCTCTGGGAGACCCAACCTCCCTGGCACTGCTGCCTAAGGCCCCTCCCACCCTCTCTCCAAGTCTCGCTCACTCTCCACCACCTTGCCTCATTTTATCCTCTTCCTAACATTCATCTCAGTATGACATTGATTTAAACCTTTGCCTGTATGGTAAGTCAGTCTCCCCCACTGTAAAGTTAGCTTCAGGAACAGAGGGGCTTTGGAGGTTTTATCTATCAGTTTTCCTAATACTTGAGCAGCGCCTGGCAGACAGAGAAGACATTTGAAAAGTGTTCTGTGTCAGACAAACTCTGGGCTTGCTAAGAACTTAGAGAATGAGTTTTTTACTCTACCGGAGAGCCTCAAAAAAGGAACATGTTTGCAGATATCTGACAAAGTGATGTGAGGTTAAGGAGGAGAATGAATCCTTTGGAGCCATTTGAAGACGCCCATTTAATCTGAGCTACCGTAAATTGTGTCTTATATATTCTAAAAAGGCTATATTTTAAATAACAGGGAATGAGAACACACGAAGGGCACTTGGGTAACAAGTGGGAGAACCATTTCCCACTGTAGCCCGGATTCCCCTTCCCTTTTGAGCAGTTTGAGTCTTAGAAAATTTTGCAGGAATTCATTTCTGTACCTAATAAGAAGAGATATTTTAAAAGTTATATAAGCAGTGACATGTGGTATATGAAAAATACTGTAATATTCTTTTTTTAAAAATTAAGTTCAGTTATTTTTCTAGAATCACAGTACAGCAAAAAATTCTACAGAAGTGATTTAATCCATTCCTCTGCCTTTATAAGGAGGATAAACAGAGATCTCATTTTTTTTTTTAGGTTTCTGAGCAAGAGACTCTAGCATCCTAGAATCACTCTTAAGCATTGATTTCAGCAGTGACTCAGGAAAATACAGAAAACATCACATTTAAATATATTATTCCTAATAAACTATCTTCATTCTCTAAAATATCAAATCACCTAAGTTAAGTAATGGGATATCAAGTAATCCATAATTTACTTCTTAAGGAAAAGGCAAACCCAAGAACATCAGCCTACAATGTATATGTAATGTTTACAGCAGATTCCAAGACACACTTTATAACCCTGCTCTTTCTCTAAGCCGTGGGTCTACTGGAAACTAATGGGTGGAGAGTGCAGCTTGGATGAGTAGGAACTAGAATCACCACAAGAACCAAAGTCTTTATAGCAACAATTTTCAACCAGTGTGCCCCAGATCTTAGGTGTGCCTCAAAATTTTTGAAGATCATTAACTAGACTATTTTCGAAAGAAATTCAAAGCACACAAAATATGTACTTTTTCTTACACTTTTCTTGATCCACATAATTTAATTAGGCCACAGAGGTTTCGTTATAGGTTCAACTGTGCCATGAGGTTAAAAAAAGGTTGGAAAACACTGCTTTAAACAAAGATTGTTCATTATGCTTTATTTGTTAAGGCTGAAAAATAGCCACAAAGTGAAATCTACTTTCTGACAATTGTCAAAACTGATGGAAATAAACTTTTTAACAATGTAAAAGTGCACTGAGGAAAAAATGCAATTTACATTTCATGTCCAAAGTATTCTGGTCAATCAAGGTTTTACAATGTGTGACTTAGAGGTCATTAAAAAGGCTGAAGCTACTGTATCAGCTTAAAAAAATTATTATGTTTTATGGAAGGTGAAGTCACCTCACGTGGTTTGAGTCATCACTGTTAGAAGTTACACACGCTGTCCTGTGGTCACATTCTCAACGTGCTACATCAAGAAACCACCTAACAAATGGAACGAGACACGGGCAGGATAATGGTAAAGGCACTTAAAGCAAGGCATGGGGGGTGGTTTAGGGCCAATATTAATATTACTTTGGGCAGGTAAAAATATTTGTGATTCTGAAATCTTAGAAATTTCAAACAATAAATTACATATTTAAACAGAAAGTAGAACCTATTTTGCTTTTCATGTAAAGTTTTTTGAGTTTTGGTGGGCTTTTCTTTTTCTTTGTTTGGTTTTGGGTGGGCGACGGGTTTCTTTTGATGTTTCTATCTCTATGATTTCTGACACGGAACACAGACTTTTTAAATTTGAGGGCATTATATAGCGAACAGAATTCAGTGAAGTGACAAAATCAGGCATAACGGTTCTTCCCTCTTCTTGATCGTCTGTAGTAACAGCTATTTTAACAAAACAAGGTATACCCTCAAGATAACCAGTCCACAACTTGGAAATTCTTTACTCTCAACCTTCTCTGGAATGTTGCCTTTTATGTAGCCAGACTTATGAAAATACTGTTAGGCTTAGAATTCATTCTTCATACTATTAGGCCATGAATTCATAGCCTCAAATCTCTGAGCAAAAAGAGGAGTCCTACGGATTGGCATTGCCACCCCAGAAAATGCCACATTTTCCCCCATCCATCATTCTTTTCTGAAGTGGACAGTCTGCTGATTACAAAATAGTAAAAATTTAAAATGAAATTAAAAGTTTGAACTTGTTTCCAAACCATCAGTTTATACAACTTCCCAGCATAACCAGTGTCAGAACTTAACTTACTAGAAAGCTGAAATCATAGAGGTCAGGACTGCCCCAAAACCTTTGGTACCAGAGGAACCTGGCTCTGAGCACGTTGTCAATATGTGAGTGAGAGTTTCTCCTCCTAGTTCAGATACACTAAATGCTCATTTTAAGCTGATTTGAACCTACTCTTCACATTATCTTTTTTCCCTTTTCATATCAATCCTTTATGTTTATTTTAACTTAATTTCAAGCATGCAAATATTTTTTCAGAGGGCAGAAAAACGTACCTCTAAGGCTACAGATAGGTTTTCAGGCTCCTAACACGCCCAAGGTAAGGAAAGGCATTTTGAACCATTGTGCTCAGCCTTGTTGGGCCACAGAGAGTCTGATGAAGAGTAAATAAGCAAGCAAAGCCAAGGCACAAAGGGAGGTAATGAGTAAAGACAGATGGACGCCGTCCTAACCTCTGGGCCCTCATTCCTCCTCCCTGTGTGTGCTGCTTCACACCACGGCCAGGGGCTGTGAACAGGATACACGGAACACCACAACCACACAGTGGGAAGGCTCCTGATTAGCCAAGAAGGCATGGAGGAAAGAAGCTGGCAACTAGTTTAAATGTGTTGGCCTATGTACATCTATAATTAATATTTTCTCAAAGAAATAAGAGATCGCAAAATACTCAACATTGTATTACAAGAGGGTGGTGTGGAAAAGAGGCACAGATTCAATGAATTTATGACCCACTTCAGCAAGGTTTTGTGTCCAGTCAAAAGTTCATGCGTGATGAGAGAAATACCTGGTAATCAAAGCACGTGTGTACCTAGTCTGCTAAAGTTCCACCTCAGCCATATTTTGCTGGGTTCTTTTGGTATCAGATGAGTTGACCAGCCAAAGATAAGAAATCAGTCTAGTTTTTAAATGTTGGATAATAAATCAATGTGTCCATTTTCATTTCTACAACAAATAAAGCCTGAGCATTAAATGTGAATTTCACATACTTGTGCGTGTGAGCATACTGTGAGCATTGCTTACTGCACAAAAGACATGATACTGGCATAGGAAAGACCAAAATAAAGAAAATGCATATACAGTTCCTGTCCTTAAGGATCTTAGAGTTTAGCTGGAGAAACAAGATGATATATTCTAAGTATTTAATAAGAAAATGCAAAAGATTTTAAATCCATAATATATATCAGATAAATTCTACACTCTTGGTAGAAACATATCCCAATCATAGTGTAGATGAGGGATTACAAATATCCCCAAAGCAAACCACCCCAAAACTCAGTGGAAGAATCATTATTTCTAGAAGTCCTTTCTTTCTTCTAGGCCCCTGGAACCAGAGTTTTAATGGGAAGAAACTAGATGTGAACAGAACTCACCATACATAGATTGAGGTGGTGACGGGTTGAACCTTCCCAGGGGTAACTAGGAATCCATTCATCCCACAGGCTGGAACCAACAACAGGCATGTGCCATGTATCCCCGTGATCTCTAGGACATAACTCCAACCTTGACTAGTCTGTCTGTTCATCTACTATTACCATTTTCTATGGTTGTTATGTCTTGACATGAAAAAACTGGGAAGCCCTGTGAGCCCAGCAGATAGTGATGAATCCAGCAACCAATGTCTGTCTGGAGAGTTGGTCTGGGGATGGGGGGTGAGGAGAGTGTGTTTACTTGCATCCCCATCTACAGCGCGATGACCCACTCAAGGCAAGACCTGATTCTTCATCTTTTCCCCAGGGCTGAGTTGTTGCTCATGTAATATTTGTTCAAATAATGAACTGGGATGAATCAATGTCCGGTCCAGTGATTCAGTGAACAAATGTCCTTGCTTCCTCCCTTCCCACTCACTCATCAACTCACTCCCATCTGGATCCGTATCCCCACAGCATTTTTACATCCACTCTTGCTGATTTTTTCACTGACTTTGACGTTGCTAGATCAAATGATCACATTTTTATTATCATATTACTTGATCGGCCCAGCTTACTTGCAAAGGATCTCTTCCTTCAGCTTCTGACCTCATGCTCTTCTGCTTTTTCCCTTTCATCTCTGGTTAGTCCTCACTCATCAGTTCACCCCTGTGGCTCCTTCTCAACTTGACCTTTAAATACCTAAGTCCACTCTAAGGCCCACTCCCTTTCAATGTCACAGTCTCAAACTATAATGTCTCATCTCCCTAGCTTCAGGTCCCATCAAAATTATATTGCAGCCAAGTCCTCTATTCTAACCACCAGACTTCTAACATATAACCAGTGATTTAAAAGTCTAACAGTACTCTCTACTTGAACTTGTCCAAAACCAAATACAACTCCTGCTACCACCCATTCTGCCTGTGACCTTCTCTACCTCCAAAGATGGCAGTTGCATCTACTCAACTTCAGAATAGCAGGAAACTGACTCTTCTTGGATATTTTTCCACACTCCCACGATAAACCCATTACCAAGTCTCTGTTGTTGATTCTCCCCCCAGAAAATATAACTGAGGCCTGACATTATGACTATCAGCCCCGTCTGTATATAAGTTATGTTTCTTTACTGAACTATTACTTATCTATTACCACCATCTCTGTGCTGGTCCCTTTAGTCCTGACACATTCTCTTCATACCAGCCAGAGAGATCTTATAAAACTGCAAATCACATCACTTATCTATTTAAAACCCACATGTAGATTATCAGTACTTAACATCAACTACACAATCTTGCATAACCCAGTCCCCACCTCGTTCTGTAGCATCCCCTCTCATGCCATTCTTTCCATCACTCACAGGGCCCCAGATCCACAGTTCTATTTTCACATCCTAGCCTGGAACCCTCACCAAGATTCCTACCTGGAACTTTCACGCATGGAGGTCTTATTCTGTGGGGTGCTTTTGCACCCAAACTTTGCCTAGTTAATTTTAGATGTCAGATTAAATGTTGCTTGCTCAGAAAAGCTAAATGAAGTTTCCCTCTCTGAACTTTTTCTTCTAGCACTTCCCCCAGTCTTAAGTTAATTGCCATTCATTTGATTATTTCTTTAAACACTGCCTTCCCCACTGTGGTATGAGCTTCATAAGGGCAGAGACAAAGTTGATCTTTGTCCACCACTAATATCCCCAGTGTCTGGCATGGTGCCTGGTGCATAGTGGGACCTCAGTGCATAGTAGGAGCTCAGTACATATTTCATGAGTAGATAGATAAAATGCAGTGGGAGATGAGAAATAGAAAAATATGTACCATGAGCTTAAAGACAGGGGCACAAAACACCACCAAAATGTAATCACACTTAATTGTAAGTATAGTAATTTCTGAGTCTGGAAATGGTCTTTGCTTGATCCGATCTCATCTGCTGGCATCGCTTTTCACAGCCTACTCCATGGTGCCTAAAACTGTGGGTCTTCGCTATTTCTACTTAATCACAAAATCACTTGGAGTTACAGCCACACATCAAAGTACTTCATTGAACCAAACCAGTGTATCCCCCTGGCTCACTACTCCTCAAAGAATGGTTCCCAGAGGATCAGCATCGCTGACACTTAGGGAGGTGAAGAAAATGTAAAATCCTTCAGCCCCACCCTAGACCTAAGGGCCTGTGGAATCAGAAAGCTCTGGGAGCAGGGCCCAGTCGATGATTCTGATGCACACTGAAGTTTGAGGACCACTGAATGCCTGGGAGTCCCAGTTTTACCTTTTTGTTACTTGGACATACTTGATTTTGTCAGGCACTTTATTGGAGGAAAGCTATTGGGAGCTAAAGTTGCTTATCCAGCTTACTAAATTAGCTCCGATTGGGATGGGGAAAACAGTAAGCTGCTTCTGAGTTGTGAGTGACAAGACTGTATTCACCGTTACATGTATTATACTTCCAAAAACTATAAATGCATAAGTTGCATAAGTACTTTGTTTGTAGACTTTAGATGTTCTACTGCGCCATGTCCCAAACCAGGTGTCCTCAAACTACGGCCCGCAGGCCACATGTGGCCTGCCCAGGACATTTATCCAGCCCACCAGGTGTTTTTGCCGCCGCTGCCTATCCTGCTTAGCTGCTGCATGTCCTTTTAAACCATAGTCCGGCCCTCCAACGGTCTGAGGGACAGTGAACTGGCCCCATTTAAAAAGTTTGAGGACTCCTGTCCCAAACTCTTACGTAGAGCTCATCTGATAGTAATTGTTCCAATTGTACCAAGCCTTCCTTAAGTAAAAAGCTGGACCCTCTTGCTGGCAAATGCTTCTCTCAGTTTCTCTCTTGAATCACTAGTGAAATTTGCATGAGGATGTATCTTTCTCTACCCCCCGTTGTGTATTTCATGATTTTTAATACCTTCTTCATTGCTTTGCAATGCAATCCTGCATCATTTGATGGTGGGGAGATGTTTTGAGAAGTGTACTCTTGATCAATTTCATTGTACAAACATTATAGAGTGTACTTACACAAACGGGGTTGGTAGATCTACATTTTTATTTCTATATGTCGATATGGAAAACTAAAAGGTCCCAGCACTATGACTGAATCGTTTCCCCTACTTGATAATGCAATGCCCGTAACACATGCTGTGTATAAGGTTTATATCTATATCTAAATACATACACACACACACACATATATATATATATATATTCCATAATAATCTTATGGGACCTCCAAGGTATATGTTGAAATGCAGTTATGCAGCGCATGGCAGTTTTGAGTTTTCAGTATATACTGATTGAATGCTTGGTTGTTAGAGCCATTTTTTAAATTTAACTTGGAATAAATATAAAGTAGTACTAAATGTTTCAAAGTTTGATGCAAGAAGACAATCATTTCCTTTAATGTTCACTTTTCCTGAAGAATATTTAGTCCTGATATTCATCGGTAATAGTGATAGTGCCAAACGTTCTTTTTCCATGAATCCTTGAATCTCGATGGCATTTTCCAAAAGTTTCCAAAGGCTGCTTGTCTTCACGTGAAAGACCCATTGTAGACTGAGGGTTGTCCACTGACAGCCTGTTTCATTTATGTCTCTACCTTAGAATCGGGCTTCAGAAACCACCTACTTACCAACCACCTTTTAAGGGTCAGAGCAGCATTTATGAGATTTTCTCTGTGTATATATATACAATGATTGTCATAGAACCCAAACGTTTAAGTTCAAGTTTGGGAAATGTTGTACTAGCAACGTGCAATTTAGTATGAATATGGGAAGAAAAAAAATTTTTTTTCTATGCATCACATTATCCTTTATGCCATCCATGAAGTCATCCAGCAGCCTCCTTAAGGCACTGGCTCTGTTCTAAAAAGCAAAAACTCCCTGGCCTCACCCCTACTTCTTTTCTGGGCTTCCAGAGCTCTGAGAAAACCATACCAGCCAAACCCAGCACTGACCAATGTCTTGAGATTCTCAATTCTCAATTCTGAGATTTCTCTTTGGTTGTTTCTTCCCCCCACTTATTTTAAAATATAATCTCCACAAGTTACAGAATTCCAACAAGAAACGTCTTGTTCATGAACTTCACCCCCAATACTTTTGTTATGGCTGTTTTCTATGTGGTTCATTGATTGAGTTCAAGAAACTCAAAATATTATTTAGCATTTAGTGCTTAAACAAATCAGACAATCATTTGGATAATCTTACAGTGAATAATACTTACATAGCATCACCGAAGTATTGCCAAAAGATGCTCCAATATGTGCGGCGCCTGTGGCTCAAAGGAGTAGGGCACCAGCCCTATATGCCAGAAGTGGCGGGTTCAAACCCAGCCCTGGTGAAAAACTGCAAAAAAAAATTCTCCAACAGTCACCTTAAAAATAGAGACAGGCACACACACACAAACACTTTCATTAAGAAAAACACAACTATTGCATTTTGGTTAGTTAACACCCCAAATTTTCAAAGTTAGTAAAAACTCTGATACTGTTCTGTGTGTAACAGAACTCTACTCTGGAAAAAATATATAGTAATCTTCTAATTTGCATTTCATAAGTAAAAGTGCATAGTTTATATCTGGTTTGGAAGCTAATGGCTTACACAGAAAAGTAAAAGTAAAATAAAGTTGTATCATATGGATAAAGTTAGAGCTTATTATTTTTTTTTTTTTTGCAGTTTTTGGCCAGGGCTGGGTTTGAACCCACCACCTCTGGTATATGGTGCCAGCACCCTACTCCTTTGAGCCACAGGCACCGCCCAGTTAGAACTTATTTTAAAGTCACCTTAAAGGAATTGCCCTAGAACCATGCTGCTACGTGTTTCTCAATAATAGGACCTACTAGAACTCTTGCGTTTACATTGTAGTGGGTACGTGGATTTCTGGAGATTCCCTTGTGAGAACAAATGAAAGAGAATAGCAACAAAAATTGTAAAAATAAAAGTAAAACAAACAACAAACAAACATGGCCAGGTCACTCTCTGATGCAAGGTTCAAACCAACAAGCACACAAACAATACCAAAAATAAAAATAAATAAAAAAACAGTGTGATTTGTCAGACTCTATATTAACTGTTCTCAAGTAAGAGACCTCTGCCCACCACCAAGCAGAATCTAATTCAAGCAGGGAATTAGAGGATCTTTCCAGATATTCAAAGTCTGTAAAATACATTTCTTTTCTAACCAAGAAAGTATTTATTTTTCAAAAGAGATAATAATACCAACCAGTGAAATGAGTATTTTATGCCTTATAGATTACTATGAGGAATAAATAAAATAACAGGTGTAAATATTCACTAAAAATGAGGTCTTCATTTTGCTGCATTACCTGATCTCTGTGTATACACAGATAGAGTATAAATCCAATATGCTTGAGTATGAATGCTCATATTAATATTTATTATAAAATCTGTTTCTTTTTTTTAAAAATTTATTGTTGGAGATTCATTAAGGGTACAAGAAACCAGGTTGCACTGATTGCATTTGTTAGGTAAAGTCCCTCTTACAATCGTGTCTTGCCCCCAAAAGGTGAGGCGCACACCAAGACCCAACCCCCTCTTTCCTTCTCTCTGCTAATCCCCTCCCCACTCCTCCCTCCTTCTTCCTCTCTCTGCTCACTCCTTCCCCTTGTCATTAATTGTCTTCATATCAGAATTGAGTACATAGGATTCATGCTTCTCCATTCTTATGATGCTTTACTAAGAATAATGTGTTCCACTTCCATCCATGTTAATACAAAGGCTATAAAGTCTCCATTTTTTTAATGGCTGAATAGTATTCCATGGTATACATATACCACAGCTTGTTAATCCATTCCTGGGTTGGTAGACATTTAGGCTGTTTCCACATTTTGGTGACTGTAAATTGAGCTGTGATAAACAGTCTAGTGCAAGTGTCCTTATGATAAAAGGATTTTTTTCCTTCCGGGTAGACGCCCAGTAATGGGATTGCAGGATCAAATGGGAGGTCTAGCTTGAGTTCTTGGAGGGTTCTCCATACTTCCTTCCAAAAAGATTGTATTAGTTTGCAGTCCCACCAGCAGTGTAAAAGTGTTCTCTTTTAAGGCAATTCTTAGTAATAAAAACAAAGCTGAGAGCATCACCATACCAGATTTTAGGCTGTACTACAAAATCTATGTTTCTTAATAGTAGAAATCAATTTTTATTATTCTTTATAGTTTCTATTTTCACTTCAAACGTACAGGAAAGTTCAATAAATATAAATTAATAAATAAGGACCTTTAACCCAAGCAGAATGCTTAACTTCAAGAAATGACGGAAGAGAGTAATAACAAAGGCTAGGGGGGCTGCTTTCTCTCTATTTCCATTTGGTCTGCCGTGAAGAAAAACTGCTCCTGAACTGTAACAGAAGAAATGTGTGGTTCTTTATATTAGGGATAAATTAATGTTTCTGAACATGAAACCATCTTTTAAAAGAGCTTTTAAAAAGTTAATTCCCTAGGGAATAAGTTTTAGATTAATCATAGTTTTGCAGATGGATTCCAAAGATCATTGTAAGTAACTCCATCAAATATATAGGTAAATGCATTAGGTATTTGTTGATGCCCAACGGAGTACCCCAAACTTTAGCAACTTGAAGCAATGAATATTTATAATCTCACTCAGGTTTCTGAGAGTCAGAAATTCAGGAGCAACTTAGCTGAGTGGCTCCCCCTTAGCCTGTCTCATGAGGTTGCAGCCAAAGTGTCTGAATAACATACTGTAGACATGATCTCAAGGGGAGAGGGAGGGGAGCGGAGGGGGGAGGAGAGGTGCAGGGAGGACAATTGGTGGGATCACACCTATGGTGCATCTTATCAAGGGTACATGTGACTCTCTCTAAATGTAGAATATAAATGTCTTAACACAATAACTAAGAAAATGACATGAAGGCTATGTAAACCAGTTGTGAAAATATTTTAAATTGTATATAAAAACAGCACACTGTACCCCATGACTGTATTAACGTACACAGTTATAATTAAAAAAAAAACACAAAGTGTCTGAATAGTTGACTGAGAGCAGAGGATCTGTCTCATGTGGCTCTTGGTTGGCAGGAGGCCTCCCTCCTTGCCACGCAGACCAGCCCACGTGGGGCTGCTTGAGTATCCTTAGGACATGGCTGAAGCTTTCCCTAGAGCAAGCCTTCCAGAAAACAGAACAAGAGGAACACTGTACTGCCTTTAATACAGTATCAGAAGTCACTTATTGTCACTTCTATCATGCCATAGTAGGAAGGGAAAGCAAGCTTCACCTTTTAAAAGGAGAAGCATCCAATAATTTGTGGATGTATTTTTATTAAACCCATCACAGTAAGCCCTATGACTATTGCAATCTCTGTGCAGAAAAGAATCATTACTTCCTAGGACTGTTTTCAGTTTGACTAAGTTTTTGGCTGATAGACTTTTTCCAAGAGAAACATGGAGATTTAAGCAAAGATTAAATATTATTTAAAATTTTGAACTTTAAAGGTAAGCTAAAAATTTATAACTCAGAAAACTGTGATCTGAACTGCTTAACTTCTTATGGCTATCGTACTAGATCCACAGTCTCCAGATCTCCAGTTTGAACCTAAACTAGGCTTAATTATATATTTGAATGTCAGATCAGTAGGAAATCCAAGGTTACAAGCTAAATTCAATGTCGTAATTTGTGTCCAACTAAGAAAGTTATATAGCAGATACAAACAGACAAAAACATCATAATTCTTAGCACTTTAAGTAAAGCAAAAAGCTCCCAAACATATAGTAAAAGAAGACTATATTATTTATTTTACCTACTGTCATATGGTTGCCTTTGAAAGCTAAAATGATAAATGATATACAACAGCAGTAGGTACCTATTGAAATGGCCTGTAGATAATAACTTAAATGTTTTGATGAACAAATTAAAGCATTTCAAAAAGCAATCTTGATTTATTTTCTTTCTTTCTTTTTTTTTTTTTGCAGTTTTTGGCTGGGGCCGGGTATATGGCCCCACCCTTATACACCTCCAGTATATGGGGCCAGGGCCCTACTCCTTTGAGCCACAGGCACTGCCCTTGATTTATTTTCTATTCTGAATTTTTCTCATTGTGAGGGAAAATTCATTACAATTCTTAAAACAAAAAGGCATGTAAAAGTCCAATGTAAATACTGCACTCAAATAGAAATATTGGTCAGGACTACTTCAATTAATCTTTAATTTTCTATTGCTCTAGAGAATCTATGGGAAAGCATCACGTGTTAATGGAATTTTGGCCAAAATACTGAAGAAAAGATCTGTGGGACACAGGGGCATCCAAGTGCAGCCTGCAGGTGGCTGTGAATGCTTATCTGAGAGTTGTCTTGGGTCACACATTAAATACAGAAACTCTAGCAAAAGCTGGTGAGCAAAAAAAGTGCTCTGTGCATTGAGTGGTGCCTGTGGCTCAAGGAGTAGGGCGCCAGCCCCACATACTGGGGGTGGTGGGTTTGAACCCAGCCCCCGGCCAAAACTGCAAAAAACAAAAAAAAGCTCTGTGAATAATTGAGGAGATACTGATATTCACCACCACAGATAAGCATTCCTAACCAGCCACGGGCCGCCATTGTTATGTGCCAACAGAGAATGTTTACTGAATTCCTACAGAGACACTTAAAAATAGGTCACCTCCTTCATCTGGCCTATGTAGATTTGGTGTGAATCCTTATCAGGAGAGTTTACAAATAGCAGCCAATATTAAAAATATGTTTGTTTCTTATGGAAAACATGATAGAAATTTTCAGAAAACCAGTTTTCCTGAGAACTGGCTAAATAACTCTCCTGATTCACGACTTATATAATGGCCACTGCCCGTATTAAAGAGACTTGCTAATAGGAAAAAGATTAGGGCTTTATTACAGTAAGAACATCATATTTGTTACTAAAATGCACTGAACTGCTTAGGTTTCTCATTTTGGAATCACTTTATATTTCTAGTTCTTTTGTAGACTATTTCCTTGTTTAGCATATAAGTCAATAAATGTGAACGCTTTGAAAATGGATGGTTCTTTGCTGGTGCTGAATTTTGCATTTTGTGATCTGTCTTAGTGCATTTGTGTTGCTATAAAGGAATAACTTTAGAGGCTGCATAATTTATAAAGAGATTTGTTTGGCTGATGGTTCTGCAGGCTGTACCGGCAGCCTGGGGCCAGCATCTACATCTGGTGAGGGCTGCAAGCTGCTTCCACTCCAGGCAGAAAGGAAGAGGAGGTGATGTGTGCAGAGATCCCCTGGTAGGAGGGGAAAAGGGGGGAAGAGAGAGAGGAGCTAGGCTTTTTAATAACAAGCTCTTACAGAAACTAATACAGTGAGAGCTCACTGTCCTCTAATTAGCTTACTCTCACTAATTCCTCTCTCAGGGTGAGGAATTAGTCTATTTAAGAGGGATGTGGCTCAGCACCTATAGCTCTGTGGTTAGGGAGCCAGCCACAGACACTGGAGTTGGCAGGTTCAAATCCAGCCCAGGCCAAACAACAACTACAACAAAAAAATAGTCGGGCATTGTGGCACCTGTAGTCTCAGCTGCTTAGGAGCCTGAGGCAAGAGAATCACTCAAGCCCAAGAGTTTGAGGTTAATGTGAGATGTGATGCCACAGTGGCACTCTACCCAGGGCAACAGCTTGAGACTCTGTACCCCCCCCCAAAAAAGAGGGATTCACCTCCCCCCATGACCCACGTCTCATTAACCCCCACCTGCAATACTGGGAATCTCAACATCAGATTTCAAGGGGATTTTAATCCTTATATTTAATAATTAAAAGAGGAAATAATGCCATTGTTTTCATATTTTTATTTTAAAATGTGCTACCAAATATTTTCTTTTTTTAATTACAGAAAATAGATAATTGGGTGAAGTTGCACCCAATATAACAGCGGTTCTCAACCTGTGGGTCTCGACCCCTTTAGGGGTCAGACAATCCTTTTACAGGGGTCGCCTAAAACCATCCTGCATATCAGATATTTACACAACAATTCATAACAGTAGGAAAATTACAGTTATGAAATAGCAATGAAAATAATTTTATGGTTGGGGGTCACCACAACATGCAGAACTGTATTAAAGGGTCACAGCATTAGGAAGGTTGAGAACCATTGCAATACAAAAATTAGAATTACTCCAAGACAATCTCAAGTTCTCAAAGTGAAGAGCTGAGAAGGCAAGTCTTTAACCCATTTTGCAGACAGCAGAAGTCACAGAGCCAAATGTTCTAAATAGATACTAGCAAAAAGTTTAAGATAATAAAGCAACATTTTTGTTGATATTTAGAATTAGAATTCATTTGACAGAATGCAAATTTATAAACTTGAACCCCAAACTGACCTTTTCTTAACCCTAATAATAAAGTCATGGAATTAATCATTGGAGAAGGATGCTGAAAAGAGTTGGTTGGGGGAAAAAGCCAGTGATGGAACATTCCGGGAGGGAGTGGTGTCTGCAAGCATTTTTGCCAAGGAGAGGAAAATGAGATTTTTTTTTTCTGAGACAGAGTCTCACTATGTTACCCTCGGTAGAGTGCTGTGGCATCACAGCTCACAGCAACCTCAACTCTTGGGCTTAAGCGATTCTCTTGCCTCAGCCTGCCAAGGAGCTGGGACTACAAGCACCTGCCACAACACCTGGCTATTTTTATTGCAGTTGTCATTATTTGTTGTGTTTTAGTGGCCCAGGATGAATTTGAACCCGCCACCCTTGGTGTATGTGGTTAGCGCCATAATCACTGTGCTACAGGTGCTGAGCCGGAAAATGAGATCTTAATTATAATGCAAAGTTATTCTTTATGGCCAGCTGACTTTTACAATACTTACTATAATATTTTCACTTTTTTAAGGTTTTTGAGGCTGATGGGGTGATCATAATTAGAAACAGTTTTGCAAACTAAACAGCCACTAAACCAATTACTTTGGAACTTGATGACACACATCCCCGTTATAGGTTTAAACAGGCACTTTAGCATCATGGCTGACTGATGACAGATTCCAGGTCTGCAAAATCTAGCTTCAGGTTATAAGTACTCCTTGTCAGCACCCAGATTCACAGTGAACCTCACTCAACTGTGTTTCATGGGAGGAGAGACAGGAGGTTCGACTTCAGAGAATTCAATCTGTCTCATGAAAACATACAAACACATTCCAGTGTGCTCATAACAACAAGGATTTCCCCTTTTACTCCACTAAGTGTCCTCTTAGCCAATACGGCATTGAAAAGGAAGAGAAGGCAGGTTCTACCAGCCCAGGCCTGACTTGTAGGAAAGGAAAATAAACCCAGGACAAAACATTGTGTTAACATTCCCTGGTCCTTTAAAATTCAGTAGACACCTCCGAGGTGATCAGTGTTAATTTCTGCTTTAATCCCGCATCACAGTTGGGCATTTTATTTGGTTTTCCTAGTAACTTTTTAAAATTAATATCTTAGTTGCTAACTTCCTTTTTTCTTCTTTTGTTCTCTATGGTAGATTGTATTTACAGAAAAAGGGAAACATCAGTCCAAAAGAGGAT
Source organism: Otolemur garnettii (assembly GCF_000181295.1). NCBI lineage: Eukaryota > Metazoa > Chordata > Mammalia > Primates > Galagidae > Otolemur > Otolemur garnettii. The sequence goes on from NW_003852516.1 coordinate 3,552,865, forward strand.
GCAGAGAGGACAGGTGAAGAGTATGGATTCGGTCTGAGTTAAAATCCTGGGCAAAAGTCTTGACTTGGTCCCTCGCTAGTGGTGAGACCTTAAGTCTCTGCACAAGTTGGTTTCTCATATTCAGAATGAAATAGTAACAAGTTATGAACATTAGAGTAGAGGGTGTCACATGCTTAGAAAAGCATTTGGGACAGAGTCAGGGCGGAGTTAGTGTCGCCTCTGAGTAAGTGTTAGCTATTCCCCATGTCGCTGAAGCTTCTTGCTATCACTTTTCCTAGTTGATTCACAAAATGCTGACCCCTTTGGGTACTGCAACGGGACTCTCTCTTGACCCCCGCTTACTTCTCTGAATTTTTCTCAATCCTCTTTTCTACTGTCCTTAACATCTGCCTGTGCTTGTAAATGCAATCCTCTAAAAGGCCCTGACTCAAATAAATAAATAAATATATATATATATATATGTATATTTGCTACAGAAAAAAAAAGCCCTGATTCAAACTCCTCCTCTTTCTTCCTCAGTCTCCACCACCCCCGCCTGCCCTCCCCACCCTTCACCGTACACGATGATATGGGTCAAAAAAAATGCTACACATGGCCATTGTGTCTCTATGTGTTCTCCTAACATTCTAATTTCTTTCTTTCTCTTCCTACCTGGAATCGTCTACCCAGTCTTTGATAAATGTTTATGGAAAATGCATTTTGTCCGTGTTTAGTCAGCAGTGAAGTCAAAACTGCATCTCGCCTCTGAAGTTATATGTAAATTTCAGTTAAGCATGCTGTGTTTATGACATCTCTGCTTTTATGTCTAGTGCACAAATCAGTGAGTTTTCTAGAAAAAAAAATAGCATTGGAGCAATTAAATAAAGAAAGTTATTAGCTTATCACTAATGGTATGACTGAGTCTTCCTTATCCTTAATGATTCCAATCTTCTTTTTTTTTTTT
>NW_003852516.1:3554313-3565400 GCF_000181295.1 Otolemur garnettii
GTTGCAGCCATTATTGTTGTTTGGTGGGCCCGGGCTGGATTCGAACCCACCACCTTAGGTGTATGTGGCTGCCGCCTTAGCCACTTGAGCCATAGGCACTGAGCCTCATTGGCTTATTTTGAAATACAATTTTCTGGGACTAAGATAAACTCTAAGGATACATCTATGATGTGTAAGACTTTTTCTCTTGTCACAGTCTATGTTCTCTGGAATGCTTCCTAGGAAGAAAGTGGGATGGGGAGAAGGAATTTCCATGCTCATCATACAAGAAAGGATAGAGGTGTTGCCATCAGGATCCAATGGGAAATACAGGGAACACTTAATGTAAGATTATTTGAGAAGGGATTAGTTACATAGGGATCATTTACAAAGGTTGAGGGACAGAAGAAACCCAAGGGCTAGCACAGTGACTAAAGAGCTAGTAGAGGCTAAGTTGATCACTCCACAGCCCAAGAGACCAGAGAAGGAAGCAATTCACAGAACCCAGAGGGAAAGACTGCAAAGTCAGCAGGCTTAAGAAAAGCAGTGACCTTGGGTGAAGATACACAACAAGTTCCAGGCAACCATCCAGGGTGGGATCCCGGGGACATACACTCTGACCTCATTCTTTCCCCCGTTATGTCTCCTCTCAGGCTCCCTACTGGCCAAACTTCCTGCGAGCCAGGGTTCACGGGGACCTTGCTGATGGGATCCAAACAGCATGTTCCCATGTAAATTACCATCCTAACAGGGCACTTTTGAAAGTTAAAAGTGTTGTTAAAATTAAGAATCCTTCCAACCCAAGACAACATAGTGAGACCCCGTCTCTACCAAAAATAAAAAACTAGCCAGCTCAGTGGCACATGCCTGGAGTCCCAGCTGCATGGGAGGCTGACCGAAGAAGATGGCTCGAGTTCCAAAGTTCGAGGCTCTATATACGTTCTATGACAGAACTGCCTCACCCCCTTGTTTACGTACCCCTAACCCACATTTCCCCCAGACTCTGTGGCACCCACAGGTTGAACTAGAGCACAGCTGACTAATATAGGAAGGGGCCGGCAGGGCAGCATTGCTGGACACTTAGTCATGACCAGAACTCAGAGGGAATCGACCGTCCCTAGCCATTTGTCTGAGTGCATTTTGTCACACCGGTGAGCAGCCTGTGTGCTGTTCTGGAGAGGGAGGCGTTTGTGAGATTACAGGTGGACAGGGTCAGGGACAGAGGGCTGCATATCCCTTAGTCTACTATAGATTTAACCCCATACTCAAGGGACCACTGTTGTCTTAGCCCTTACATGAATACAATACTAGACAAGACTACGCTGGAAACCCAAACCCACCCTGGCTGGTTTGAACGTTACCATTTCATGCCATTGAAAATGAACATCCTGAGACAGATGTTAAACTGACCAACCCATTAAATAAGGTGACCAGATTTTAACACTGGTAAAGTGGGACACCAGTGATGGGGGTGGGGGTGTTCTTAAATTTGGTCTATATGGAGCAACGAAAATTTTCATAGATCGCAAAAATTGTATTGTAATTTTTATATTTTAATTTCAACATAAGTACAATTTACTTACGAATATAATACATTAAAAAAAAAATTATGTAGAGGGCGGCGCCTGTGGCTCAAAGGAGTAGGGCACTGGTCCACCTGGGCGACCTTGCCCAGGAGGGGAGTAGGGAGTTTACATTCGCCTTTTCATTTCCAAATGAGGTTACATTAACCTCTTCATTCCCCAATGGAGTTACATTACCTTTGAAGCAGCTGAAAACCGTATATTCCCTTCCTGTGGTCCCCTTGAGCTACAGGGTCTGAGCCAGGATTTCCTATCTTAACACGAAAATGCGTTCACCCCTGAAATGCAGTCAGTCCCTAGCAGGCCTAGCTGAGCTTTCGGTGACCATCACCACCCAGCTCGCCTGCCTGCCGGACCTAACTGGGCTGCAGAGCGCGGAGTCCTCAGACAGGCCGCGGCCCCAGCGCAGGCCTCTCCGTGTGAAGATTCCTCAGCCTCTTTCCCGTCGTTCGCGCGAGACCGAGATGCTGTTCTCGCGAGAAGTCTGAGGGTGGCAGGGAGCTGACTTGGGCCCGGAGTGGTTGCTGGACCTGGCCCAGGAGCAACCGCAAATGCAACTACCACAGAAGAGGGGGGACGAAGCCAGTGGTGGCCGGAGCAGCCGCTCAGGCTGGAGAAGGGACGTCGGCTGCTTGGGCAGCTGAGCCCAGGTCCAGAGAGGCTGAAAGCGGGTAAGAGGTCTGGCTGCCCAGGGAGCACATGGCAGGGAGGTGGCCCGTCCCTCTTGGAATCCCGCGGCTCTTGTGAGCCCTCCAGCCACCCCGGAGAACCCAGGGCCTTCCGCCAACAGCTCGCCCTGCCCCGGCTGCGATGGTAAACGCGCACACCTCTCCTACCATTACCTCAGAGTGTACCCCGGAATACGCCCCTTCCGCACCTCTCCTGTTCACTGGGAAACCTCCAGGCTCTTGTCTTGTCTCTGGCCCTTGCACCCTGGTAGGGAGCTGGTAGTTTACTTTTCTGGCAGGAATCCTTCAAACATAGCCGAAAAGAAACCACTTTGCAGTGCCAGCCTGGAAGAAGTAATGGAGCCCCTGAAACCCGAGTGGGAGAAGTGCATCTCCTTAACCCTCTCCCAGGACCAGCTCTAACCCATGTAGACTTGTCTGTGAGGGCTGATTATGCTTCTTGGTTTTCCTTGGGCCAGCTTGGGTCGTTGTCGTGTTCACATTCTTCCTAATATTTTGATGGTAACCCTGGGCATAGTTGAAAAAGCAGTCAGAGTATGAAATTCAGCTGTATTTGGGGGGGGGGGTTGCATTTTTTGGCCAGGGCCGGGTTTGAACCCACCACCTGAACCATTGCAACTATAATGATGCCGTGGCACTCTATCCAGGGTGACAAATTGAGACTCTGTCTCAAAAAATAAAATAAATAAATAAATAAATGAGAACCACAAAAAGCATACAGATTAAAACGACTTGAATGACATACATACATCTGTTGATGACAAACGCTTATGGAATTGGAATTTACTCTTATCACATATGACCTCATATAAGTGGGCTCACAGCAACCTCAAACTCGTGAGTTTAAGCAATTCTCTTGCTTCAGCCTCCCGAGTAGCTGGGACCTTGGGCGCACACCACACCCTGGATTTTTTTTTTTTTTCTTAGTAGAGATGTGGAGTTCTCTCACTCTTGCTCAGGCTGATCTCAAACTCCTGAGCTCAAGCGATCCACCCTCCTTGGCCTCCCAGAGTGCTAGGATTACAGGTCTGAGCCACCAGGCCCAGCCTAGGTTTCTGATTTAATAATATATCTTTGAGTTTCAGGAGCCTAATCCTACTAATGGTTTTTAAGTTGGATATTATGAAACTGTGAGAATATTAGTAGAGCTTTGGCAATGCAGATGAAGATGGGGGCAGTGAATTACTGAAATTGATCTAAGCTTATATTCTAATATAATTGGCAGTAATTAAAGTCTATGGCCCCAACCCCTGAATCACGGACCTGGGCTGCTAGGAACAGGGCCGCACAGCAGGAGATGAGCGTGGACAAGCTAGCAAAGTTTTATCTGTATTTGTAGCCACTGCTCATCCCTCCCATCACTGCCTGAGCTCTGCCTCCTGTCCAGCCAGTCACCAAACCCCATCCATGGAAAAACTGTCTTCCAGGAAACTGGTTCCTGGTACCAAAAATGTTCGACACTGCTGATGAACCTGATCAAGATGGGTATGAGTGATTGCTTTACCTCTCATCTTCCTGAGTGATTAAGTAAAACTACATGAAATACATAAATTCACAGTGCAAGTTGTTTTGTTTATAAGCTAGGTATTACATGTAATTCTATTAAACAGTTAACCAAAACTTTACCTCTAGACTTTTATCCAGGTGTATTGACTAATATTATATTCAGACATATGTATATAGTTGAATCATTTCTGAACGGCGTATGGAATTCATTTTAGTTTAGGGAAATTTCAATAAATCATAAATCCCATTCAGAGTTCTAATTCAATGTGAGTGTTGGTTCCAGAGAACTCCTTACATTTCAAAGGTTACTGGAGGGCAGAAGATAAATATTTTGCATATTTCGATTTGGGGATCCCTCCCGCACATGTCCGCAGGCCCTGCTGACTCTCCTTTGAATGAACACTCAAGTAGAACAGCAACATCTCTTGCCCTTAAGGGGACAAAGAATAGACCCACCTAGCAATAGCTAGTTTCAAGTGACAAACCCCAAACTAAAGGTGAGGGCAGAGGATGTACCTTTCACACAGTCTTACCTTTGTGAGACTTACAGGTTAATAGTTGGCAAATAATTATCTTTTTTTCCAAAATATCACAGAAAATAGTTTAAAATGTTCCAAAATAAATAAAGAAGGAAAGAACAGGTAGAAACAAGTTAATCCTGGCCAGGCATGGTACCTCATGCCTGTAGTTCTAGTACTCTTGCAGGCTGAAGCAAGCGGATGGCTTGAGCTCAGGAGTTCACGACCAGCCTGAGAAAGAATGAGATCTAATTTCTACTAAAAAGAAATTAAAAAAATAGAAAAATTATCCAGGCATCATATCGTGCTGGGCACCATTAGTCCCAGCTACTCAGGAGGCTAAGGCAGGTGGATCACGTGAACCCAGGCATTTGAAGTTGAAGTGAGTTATGATGACACCATCTCCCTCCAGCTTAAGGCAACAAAGCAAGAACCTGTCTCAAAAACAAACAGAAGGCTCGGCGCCTATAGCTCAACCGGCTAGGGCACCAGCCACGTACACCTAAGGTGGCGGGTTCGAATCCCCAGCCCAGAACCACCAAACAACAATGATGGCTGCAACCAAAAAATAGCCGGGCGTTGTGGCGGGCGCCTGTGGTCCCAGCTACTTGGGAGGCGGAGGCAAGAGACTCGCTTGAGCCCAGGAGTTGGAGGTTGCTGTGAGCTGTAATGCCACGGCACTCTGCCCAGGGGGACAGCTTGAGGCTCTGTCTCAAAAAAAGAAAAAAAAAAAAAAAAGAAATTAACTTTGTCTTTATTCAAATGTTCAAAGTAAAAATTTGAGCTTAGATCCCAAACTGCTTCACCATAGAATATAAATAAAGCTATTACTTTGGACTACAAACCCATAAAAACCGTTGTTACAGTCAGCAATTTTGGAAAGAAAAGCAAATTCTCAATATGCCTGACAACTTGTATCAAATAGATATGTCAAAGTTGTTTTGTAATTAAGAAGAAATCCCAACACAAATGATATTTTCAGATCCTTGTGAATGCATTTAACTCACTTTGCTTATAAAGATGTGTTTCTTGGAGACAATCCTCATGGCAACAGGTCATCTCTTCATTTTGGAAGTGAATTTCCATAGCCTTCCATTCTCTGGTTAAAAAACTAAGTTACATTGGAATCCGGAACACCAAGAGGGATGAAGCCACAATAACCTTGGACGTCATCAGTCTATAAACAGTGGTACAGTAGACGGTCCCATAAGACCCAGATTCTATGAGCCACTTATAGCATTAGGCAAGTCACTTAGTGCATTCAGGTCTCCACATCCTAACAGGAAAAACAGCAGAGAACGAATTAAATCAGTGTTTTGCAAAGCACGTGACATTGACTACTGATGGTTCCCCAGCTGATAGAGATGTAAATATTCTAAATTTTGCTGGTTATTTAGCCTGCATTATGAATAATATAACCAGTAAGTCCAACTCATAAAGTTATGTATTTTATTTTTATTGTTTAGAACAAATTAAGTAAAAGAATGGAAACATTTAAATTTTTTAAACTATTAAATAATTTATAGATGATACAGCAAAAATCACAAAAGTGACATTGGAAGATGGAAGTTTGGAGCATATGAATGAGAGATCTCTAAGGTCCCCCTCAATCGTGAAGGGACTGTGTTTCTAGTGGAGAATGAAGGCTGTCAAAGCTAGAGAAATACTGTGTAAAGCAAAATAGACGATACCAGATTGCCCATGAGATACAGCTTGTCAGTAAACTTTGTTCAGATGAAACGGAACTGAAATCGTTGACTGGCTAACAGTATTACAGACTGGAAGGATTTCAAATGCGCCCTTACATGAAGATGAGACTAATACAAACCCATTTTTCCATCTACCTTCTTTTCTTTTGTTTTGCTCTCTTCTTCAAAAACATGATGCCCGAAAGTCTTCCTGCTTCCCTCAGTGCCCACGTTGGCTCTTGTGCCCTGCATGACACAGAGGTAGTCCCGTGCCTGAAGAATACTTTCCTGCCATGTCGAAGAGCAGAATTATTTATTTTTAAATTACTGTAAAGCCTTTTTGCATGGCAATAGAAGTAAATGTTTTTAAAGGGAAAGGAGTAAATTACCCTGTGTCACTGATTTTTCTATGAATTAAACAACTTTTTAAACGGCAAATGGAGGCTCAGTGCCTATAGCTCAAGTGGCTCAGTCACGACATACACCAGAGGTGGCGAGTTCAAGCCCAGCCCAGGCCTGTGAAACCACAATGACAAATACAGCCAAAAATAGCCAGGCGTTGTGTCGGGCACCTGTAGTCCCAACTACTTGAGAGGCTGAGGCAGGAGAATCGCTTAAGCCCAAAGAGTTTGAGGTTGCTGTGAGCTATGACGCCACAGCGCTCTACCTAGGGCGACATGGTGAGACTCTGTCTCAAAAACAAATAAATAAAGGCAAATGGAAATTCTATATTCTATTTTGCTCTATAAGGAATTGCTATAAAACAAAACAGAATATTGTAGCCACCTTTGTATGGAGCATCTGTAGTATTTAAAATCACATATAACAAGTGCTAGGTACAGAGAAAGAAAGCACAAAATGTATGTTAATGCTTGGTTGTATATTGAAGGACAAAAATAAACTTCATGGAACCTAGGAATGGAATCTTTCAGACTGTCAGAGCAAGCTGCCTGTCATTTGAACAGATTGGAGTACAAGGAGTCGCCTTTTTTTTTTCTTTTGGAGACAGAGTCTCAAGCTGTCGCCCTAGGTAGAGTGTGGCATCACAGCTCACAGCAACCTCAAACTCTTGGGCTAAAGTGATTCTCTTGTCTCAGCCTCCCAAGTAGCTGGGACTACAGGCACCTGCCACAACACCTGGCTATTTTTGGTCGTAGTTGTCATTGTTGTTTGGCAGGCCTGGCTGTATTCAACCCGCCAGCTCCAGTAAATGTGACTGGTGCCCTAGCTGCTGAGCTACAGGCACCGGGCCACAAAGAGCCTTCTTAATGGCAGTATTTCATATTCTTGATTCTAAGGAGCCAAGAGGAAAATATTTTATACAAGTGGCATATTAATAAAAATAACATATTAAAGAGGAAAGATCATATTCCTTTTTCACCTAAAATCATGCAGAAGAAATTGGTTCAGTTAGAATGCATCCATTGTCTTTGTACGGAAACGGATTCAGATACCTCTCTATGGCTTACACGACTGTTTATGCCAGCAGCTTCTGTGCGGGTGGTGTAAATTCCTAAAAGGGGTCGAGCCGAGCTTCTGCTGTGAGTACAGAAAGTCCTCTTTACAGCAGACCGTAACATTTCCGAGGACACGTGGAAATCAGCATTTGTCCATTCATCTTTCAAGTCCCCAAACACAAACAGACACATGCAGAGCCTAACTTCCCACACACAGCTTTAAAAGGTCTTATTAAGAGAAAGGAAATGGTTTCCTCCTCTTTTACTAAAAAGCTTTCTTATTCATGACTTTTAAAACTTCAACTGTGAAAAAAAAAAAAATCAAGTGTCAAACACCCAAATGGGCCAACTTAATGAAAGTCTTCCCAGATGGAGCACGATTAGAGTGTTGGCATGTGGGCAACCGGGATGGTTCTGAGCTGGGGAAAAAGGTTGTTTATCCTATTATTTAAATATCACAGAGAAGAATAACGAAAGGCTAGGAATGATTTTTTTCCCTCATTTGGAAGTTATTAGTAGACTTTCCTTTGTTCCACTGAGAAATGAGAGAAGAAAATCTGAAGTTGCAACGAACCCATATGGCCAGCAGGAAAATCCTATTTAATTGCTTTATTGCCAGAATCGCTTCCTGAGGATGCAGTTCAAGTGAAACATATGGCAGCTATTAGCAAAAGCCCCTAATGAATTCAAAAATATGCTTTTTATGGGAGCTTTCTCATAAGCAACAACCATGCGTGTTATTTAAGCTGTATGTACAGATATACATTTGGTATTTCAATTCCTCCGATGTCGATGAACACCTGCTCTTTACCAGACTATACAGCCCACATGCGTGGAATGTTGCTTTCCAAACTCAGAGAGAGATGTATCACTGTAGGTTATCAGGGCATGGACCCAAATCTAGCCTTCTCAGACGTAAACGTCAGGGAGAATCAGGGCCCAGGAAAACCACTCCATTTGTCCCTGGGTGGTCCTTATTATCTGTGTTCTCCCCACTCTTTTCAATGCCACACCAGCCATGATGCTGGTCACTGCCATTCAGCATCCCCTGACCACGTGGGATTGTTTTTTGTCTTTTCACCTGAAATCTTCTTCAGTGAGATCGTGAGTTCCACAAAGAAGGGAAGTGTTTGCTAAAGGTTTTTGTACCCAGGATAATGTGAGATGTGTAACTAAGAATCAACAAATAGCTTTGGTGAATTGAAAACCAAGTGTCAGCCTTTTAAATGCCTTTCATCTCTAGGAAATTTCATGAATCTAATCAATTTATTCATCAAACACTTTCTAGAAAGTCAACTCTCCCTCAAATTCAAAGATAAATTAGCTGAGGGATCCTGGCTGTTACTATTATGTTGTTTTACTTTTAAAAAATGAAGTTATAAAATTCTAGATGCACTAAATGTTGACTATTCTTCCTCCAAATTATACTGTAGCCTGTGCGGTTTTGTAATGCAACTGAGCTTTGTTAGCTTAAAGAATTGTGCAGAGTACAGTGAAATTATAAAGTCATAAGCTGCCTGCATGAAATTTGGGGTGTAAAAAGAGGCTAAAATATTTTGCTTCCAACTTCAACTCATTGATTATCCCACTTATTAAATATTTACTTACATGGGCTTGTTTATATTCTTTCATAATCCAATAAAATATGGAAAGGGCCTGTCTTTGTCACTGGTCAACTTGTGATTTGAGGCAAAATATTCAACTTGACTTAAATTCCTGAACTGTAAAAAGCAAGAGTTTGCTCCTGTAATTTCTAAATATGCCACACAGGTATTCTTGTGAGGATATTTTGTGATCTGTGTCAATGTCTTCACATGAGACTTCTCCAAACTTTATTCCTCCTTCATTTCAAAATACTCTGATAAGTGCTGCTAGGAGGCCAGCATGCTGTGGTTGGGCCTGGCTTCCATTATTGACAATGTGACCTCGCAAAAGTCACCTTATTTCCAGGACTTCACAGGTGTTCTAAGAACTGTGTGAATCTATTCAGGTAACAGCTTAAAACTGTGCCTTATACATATTAAGAACCCAGTAAGTGTCAGCTATTTTTTTTCTTTTTTTTTTTTTTTTTTTTGGAGATAGAGCCTCACTTTGTCCCTCTGGGTAGAGTGCTGTGGCATCACAGCTCACAGCAACCTCCAACTCCTGGGCTTAGGCAATTCTCCTGCCTCAGCCTCCCAAGTAGCTGGGACCACAGGCACCCACCACAATGCCTGGCTATTTTTTGTTGTTGTTGCAATTTGGCTGGGGCTGGGTTTGAACCCACCACCCTCGGTATATGGAGCCAGTGCCCTACTCACTGAGCCACAGGCGCCGCCCTTGGTGTCAGCTATTTTTATACTGAGGAACTTTCTCCGTGAATATCTGTTGTCATCAATGTTTCCAGTGTTATCAATGAGAAGGTCCTGGGTTTGTTTTGCTGTTTGTTTGTGACTTTCACAAAAGAGCAAACTTATTTTTAAAAACCCCAATGAGGGGTTATATTCAGGGTCTAGATTTAACATACACCATGTAGGATGGATTTAATTCAATTTTTAAGTTCTTTTCAAAAGAGACATAAAAAGCAAACAAACCTCACCAAAACAATAGGATAATTTGCTTGTAAAGTGAGAAAATTTCTTTCCTTGACGTATTGAATCAGAGAAGTTCTTAAAGGCGACAAAAAATCAGATGGCTGCTATAAATAAATGCTCAGGAAAATACGTGAAATTGTCAACACTGTGCAATGATTTTGTTGTCTGAAGAGAGACTCTGTCATATGCCTAGATTATCTTTAAAAGACACCCATACCCACTAAATAGTTAAGTGGGTATCACTTAATGTCACCCATTTGGTCAGCAAGCTGGCTGAACAATTTGCTATTTCTGCTTCTCAAACCTAAGACAAAACAATTTAACTACAGAACAGGTACCCAAACTCAAGTGGTTCTCTTTTTGAAACCCCATGCTGCCCCGGCTCATCTCCAGCAGGATGCAGAAGCAATGTTCACACCCAGAACACCAGGGCTGAACAATTAAATGCAGATTGAGATTAAGAGAAAACATGCTTTCCATACAGACCAGCTCCCCATTTTTATCCACAGGGAGATCTTCCCCTTATTTGTATATGGCATTGACTCTGAATCCCCGACATTCCAAAGGTGAGGCTCTCAACAGAAATGAATACTTCATAAAGACATAGTCATCTTGATAGTTGATATTTCAGACATGAAGATGGATGCTATTTTCTTGGACTTATCTATGACAGAGATGCACTCAGACCTTCCCCACCCTCTCACGCACACACAAACTCATAACATTATAAATTTTCCATTTGACTGTACTGTTAACACTCCAATTCTGTGGACATTATCTCCTGAAGAAGGGAAGAGATATCACTTTGGAATGTATTCTGTGATCAGCGCTTGTGAGGTAGAAGGTATCAAATTCCAATGGGTCAAGTAGCTTTTCAAAAACCTTCCAGTTCAGGTTAATACCCCACAATCCCTCTAAACTTGCTAACTGTATTTTATACGTGAATAACTGGGGTGAGTAAAAACCAGAACTTCAACATCCTTAATTTGTTTGGGGGTATTAAAAAATAGTAGAACTAGATAGTAAAGCTTTATGTCTCTTGAAAGATACTCCTGGGCGATGCATGGGGCTCAAAAGAGTAGGGTGCTGGCCCC
>NW_003852516.1:3565420-3566993 GCF_000181295.1 Otolemur garnettii
GACGAGGCTATGAGTATGGCCGCACTCTGAGTATCCCAGGGGGGCCGGTTTGGGGTTTTTTTTCTAAAAAAATCCAAAAAAAAAAAAAAAAATTCCTTCTGAACCCTATTTTTTTCTTTTTTTTCTCTTTTTTATTAAATCATAGCTGTGTACATTAATGCGATCATGGACTGCAGTGTGGTGTTTTCATATACAATTTGAAATATTTTCATCAAACTGATTAACATAACCTCCATGTCATTTTCTTAGTGTTAAGACATTCATATTCTACTCTTAGAAAGATCCACTTGTACCCTTGTAAGATAAACCATAGAGGTGATCCCACCAATCACCCTCCCTCCATCCATCCACCCTCCTCCCCTGAACCCAATTTTTACAATAACAATAGTGATAAATACTAGAAATTTAACTTCTTAATCTTTCACATCAGTAAATTTACCTACAGGGCCAACGCCTGTATAAATAAATAGTAAGAACAGCTGTCTTTTCCCTAAAGATTTTGTATATGTTATAGGTGCCCCTGAATTCACTTCTTTTAGCAGCCCTGTGAAGCAGATGTGACAACCCCAGCTTAACAAAGGGGGACTCTGAACCTGAAGAGACAAGGCGGGTCATTCAATTGCACACAGAAAAAAAGAGACAGAACAGGATTTGAAAGGCCCCAAAACTGACCAGTTGGCTAATTCTGCCTCCCAAAAAATAAGACAACAAAACTTAACTACAAAAAAAGTACCCAGATTCAAAGGTTTTGAGACTTAGTGGTTATCAGTGTCTTTTAAAGATAATCTAGGCATACGACAGAGTGTATCTTCAGACATGAAAATCATTACACAGTGTTTAACACAATTATCACAGCGAGATCTAGTGACTTGTGCTAAGAATTCCAAAATGCTAATTTTTCTACTGTTAGACTTCATTTAATCTTTGCTCTCTCGATTGTACTTCATTTTATTCCTAATGATGCGATTCAATGTTTATTTCTAATGATAGCACAATCTTGTGGCTTTTCTTTTTCAGGCTATTCCAGGTATTTCAGAGAAGGAAAAGGCTGGTGAGTTGCCATTTTGGTGGTTCTCTCTCTAATCTATTTTAGAATATAATTCACCTGAAAGTTGGCATTTTGTTAAACATCTAAAATGTATAAATATCATCTATGTCCTGGAAAATATTTTTGCTCAAAATGTAAGAAAAAAATGTAGTTTTCTAATGTATATTGCTTGTAAAGTGAGAAATCTCTGTTCTGTCTCTTCTTTATCTTGGATAAAGATTACCCTGGGTTTGAATAAGCTGCATGCTTCTGGTGGCATTAGTTCTTACTGTGACCACAATATTTTTTCTTAAAAAGTTGATTTCTTAAAAGAATTAGATGTTGATCAACGTCCTAGGAATGGTCTTTGGAAATCGATTGTCAATAATTACCAAGGTTTGTTTTTTAATCATAATGAGCTTATTCATTAGTCACAGAAAAAGCAATAGTTGGTATGTAAAACTGATACTATGCTATTAAAACTCTAGTTATATGGCAGTAAGAATAATTGTATTGGAGAAACAAATTATGGTATTTTTCTACACA
>NW_003852516.1:3568241-3572841 GCF_000181295.1 Otolemur garnettii
TAAGAGTTGAGAGATTCAGCTCAATTCCATTGGGTGATCGGTGAAAGGTAAGACTCACCAATTGATTTATACAACCTACCCAGGGCTTAGGCATCTCAGATACTTAACAAGCCTGGGATGGACTGACTCGACCCAAACCTGGCTTTTCCTGTATATAAAAACATTAGAATGATTAGAATTGAGTTCAGAACAGATTACAATTTTGATTTCTGGAGAATGTGCTGATGTGTTTAGGAAGAGGCATCACTTTGCCTGCTAAAATAAATATAAGAAAGAAGTGACTTTTTTGAAGTCAGTGAATTGACCTGTCAAGACAAATGGTCATCCTGTTTGAATATTTTATGAAAAATGGGAACAGATTTGACAGTTCCAAAGAGAATATGATTTCTTTCAAAAGTTTGAAAGGACTACAATAGTCTAACCAATCTATTTCTTCTATTTCTAAACCTCATTATGCTTCTATTTAAAACATTAAAAATATTTTGAATGTTTTTGTATACAAATGTGAATCCCTTTCTTCTTCTTTTTTTGAATCTCTGGTTTTAAGCTTCCACCAAACAGAGGAATGGCCGCAAAGGCAAAGGGGCCTACTCCATCTCCTGGAGGTTAATTGAGTTCTTAAATAGGATTAAGCTTCATACCCGCCCCTAAGGCCTGTCATTATTTTTCTATCTTGCTCAATGAATGTAGCCTATTGTTTCTTATTAAGAAAGTCTATTTTTAATCTGTGTGACCTCTCATCCAAGCCAACTGGAACCAACTCTACCAGGCTTTTGTGAAGCTCTACACAAAATCCTTACGGCTACATTCCATTAATCATTCTGGAATTGCTGTTGTGTGGCTGCCCCTGTGTGTGCTTTAAGTAGCTCTCTTCTCTTCTGATCCACGATATGTTAATACAGCCCAGGGGGATCAATTCTGCCATCTCCTACCTTGAGATGACAAAAAAAAAAAAAACTCCAAGGGAAAACAATTTAGAAATAGCTCACATGTATTTATTCCACAAATACTTGCTGAACAGCAACACGTTCTGGGCATTAGATTAGCTTCTCCTGAGGAAGCAATAATGAATAAGGCGTGGCCTCTGCGCTGAGGAGCAACCTCTCTATTTGGAGAATACTCTAATCAGGCCAGCATCCACTTTCTCTTCTTTTCAATGGAAAATTTCTTGATCTGGCTTATTCAAAAAGCATCCCAGGAAAAGAATCAAATTAAAATTGTCTTCAGAAATTCTTTATCAGAATGTGCATTCTTATGATCTGAAATAGAATCATCGGATTCCTTTTTAAAATAATAAGAAGTAATCATGCAAGTGTCAATATGAATAATTATATCCAGTACGTACTGTGTTTCCCCAAAAATAAGACCTTCCCAAAAAATAAGCCCTAGCAGGATTTCTATGCATTTGTTAAATGTAAGCCCTACCCCATAATAAGATCTACTGATTTCGGTCAGGGGCGGTAAGGAAGACTGGAATACCTTTTATCACAGCTCCTTTCTCTGAGCCCTTTGCACTTGTGTGGGTGTGAGGATGGCAACCGGACAGGCTAGGGGAAAGGAGTTCACGCATCACTAGCAGCAGCCCCACCAACAAGGTTGGCTCCCCCGTCAGGTTCCAGAAGACGATGACTTAACTGTATTTGAATAAATGTAGATTGTTGTATTGTCCTTAATAAAAATAAGACATCCCCTGAAAATAAGCCCTAGTGTGTCTTCTTGAGAAAAAATAAATATAAGACAGTGTCTTCTTTTCGGGGAAACATGGTAGTATCGTCACATAACCTCCACTGTGGGAAAGTCTAGGCTACAATCCACCAAGGAAGGGCCTAATGCCTCTGGTATATTGTCCAGTACCTTTTCTTCCTATCTGCGTGGCCGTGAGCAAAATGACTCAACCTCCTCGTTTCCCTCATTTTTAAAGGATCAATAAAGAATCTGCCGTGTTCTTGTAAAGCAACAAGGCTTGTCACAAACTAGCTGCTAACAAGTGGTAGCTGGTTTATATGGCAAAGAGCTGTGCTTTTAAACACTGTGTGCACAGACCAAATGAACACTTTCATGTTGCAGCAGTCCCTGTGCGCTCCTTGGGTCCCTAAACACCCGCTCGGGGCTCTAAGGAACAGCTAAGCAGCTGCCCTGTGGAAGAAGAAAGACCACTTTCCCCACCAGTCTTCTGAGTGAGTTAATTCAGACAAAGACTGTCCCAGGGTAGGCAGAGTCGGTCACATTTCAACCTCTCTGTAAAAATTCATTTCTTCGTTGGACTGAAATCCTCTCTTGGAAACAGGTTAATATTTGATTTTCACAAAAGTTTAGACACAGAGAGATGTGTGCGCTTCATCCCATTTCCCTACGGCTCCATTATTCTCCCGGATGGCTGGGGCCTGGGGTCGTTGGATCCGGTCTGATCCAGCCAGCCAGCCAGGTAGCGGGGTTCTGCGGCTCCGGGCTTCCCCCAGCTGCTGCACGAAATGCCACCGTCTTCTGCCGTCGTTCTCGGAGCCCTCCCCCAGCCGTTGCTTTCCTGTGCAGCTGCCTTCTCTGCTGGACTTTGGCAACAGCACCCAGAACTGGTTTCTCTCGGCCTGCCCCTGACATTCCGCGCGTCTACTCTCCGCACAGCCACCAGGTTATCTCTGAAAAGCATGGCCTGATCATGTCAGCTCCTGCTCCAGAATTCTCCCTCTACGGGATAAGATCAGACTTCCCTGTTGGACAGACTTGGCCCTTTGTCTTCTGGCTGCGGTGCCGGTTATCGTAACCGGATGCGTCTATTTCACCAGTCACATCCACCCTCTACCCTACTTTCTCGCAGGCTCTGTGACCTGGAGGCCCACCAATGTGGACTGAATAAAAGGAATAAAAAAGAGCAAAAGTCCCTCCTTTCTGTCTTCTCCGCTGAGCCAAAGAGGAGCCTTAAGCAGGGAGCTCAAGGGGAGGAGGAGACGGTGCCGGTGAGGTGGGGACATTTGTTCCCCCCAGCTGCCCAGAGTGGCTGCTGACGTCTCTGAGGCTGCCCTTTCCGTGAAGTTTCCAGGTTCTGACAGCCATTCCCTCCCCTTTTCCTGTGGTTTCCCCTTATAAATAGTCTTATAATGAAACTCCCCTCAATTTACACAGTGTGCCATTCGCTTCCCTTTAGGACAGCGGTTCTCAACCTGTGGGTCACAACCCCTTTGTAACAATGAAAATACATCGCAGCATTAGGAAGGTTGAGAACCACTGCTTTAGGAGAATACTGCCTCTTCTTTCTAGTCCTTATTTTGGTTAGTTGTCTGGTTCTATGACAGCCACTATATCCAAGCGTAAGATCCCCTCTACCTCTGTACTTTCTACCTCTGCTTAAATCTACAGCATACAACTGCCACGGCTAACAGGTAGAGAGAGGGAGCGTGGATAGCTTATTCAGAAAGAAAACAAAAGTGAGAGCCATGTTTTTCTTCATCGTAAAATGAAAACAATTTCATCTAATCCCATGAGAAAAAATATATACAGGGTGGCCGTGAAGTTCGTGTGCAATTTCAAATAGTGTGCAAATTTTATGACCACCCTGTGTATATATCTACTGTTATGATTTCGGGCTCTGTTGAATGGAAGCATGTAACTTCAAAAATTAGTGCCTTGTTTTAGTCACTAAAATGTGCCTCTCTGAGCAGATTTGAAAAACAGTAATAGAGAGTAATGTGAAGCCTCTCGTTCTAAAACTAAATTAAAGGATATCTTACAAATGTTGTCAGGATGCAAGGCAGCCCCTAGCAAACAGATCATTATCATTAGACAAAAATGGCATTTTTATCTTCACCCCGTCTTGAAAAATCTTATTTACTTCATTAGATTCAACAATCACAGCACTCCTTTAATGAATGATTTTCCAGGCAGAGCTAGTCATTTTTATTCTCTTGTAATTAAACTCCCCTCAATTCCTAAAAAGCTATTCATATGTGTTTTCTCTTATAGTTCTATTACCTCACCTAGCTGTGTGTCTTTCTCTCTAGGCAATGAACTTTGTGAGATCAGGAGCACTGTCTTTGTGTGCCCTGCAATGAATATAGTTATTAACACATAAGAAGTGGCCTGTAAATACATGTTACTCAAAATGTTATAATTATAAAGATGCTTTGGCTATGATGTTAATGACTGGAGTTACTATGGTCCTGAAACTTTCTATTTAGCCTGACTCTCTCCATCACTCCTACTACCCAGCGTGACTGCCAGACACGTGTCAGCCAGGTAATTAATGAATGGTGCTATTTGGGGATCTAGCCCATATACACGTAAAGGGTACCATTGAAAAAGTTGACTTCGAATCTGACTTTGGTTGCATTTCTTGGTGATTCTTCTTAGAATGTTTGTTCTCCTGCCTCAAGGTTATTTGGTTGGCTAGAAAAATGTTAAAAATCAAGATAATAAATGAGGATAGCCCGAAACACTTGTGAAAGATAGCTTTCAGAGGCATATAACAGAGTCGTGGTCTTTCCAAGTCCTGTGTTGTGGCTGTAAGGCAGAAAATGCACATCAAACGCTTCTTTGTGATCAGTTTGCTAGAGGAAAATAGTCAGGACTTTCATAATTTCATTCCAGCCTCCTTGTAAACACACTA